>NW_026934543.1:0-5986 GCF_032062105.1 Saccostrea cuccullata | reverse complement strand
ACCTCCAAAGGTCCTTCAAGGTATCACACCGGTAATTGACCAATCAAAATGAACTTAGTCAAATGTAGATCCATATATATAAAATAAATTTTCTTTTCTTTTGAGGCGTTTTTCTATTTTCTTTCATGCCATTTTTACAACTTTGGTACCTGTGCCTAGTAAATTATTTGTACTTTGAGAATAAATAAAGGTTTTTGACAGGAACTATTTTTTTCATGGCATAGGAGGCTACTTCCTGTAGTGCACTCGAGGTGTTTATAAACACAGTGAAAACACGTGGATTTGAGGGTAGCCGTGTTTGCAGATGGAAAAAGTCCGAAAATGCCGTGTGGGTACCCTGTTTTTTGGTGTCAGCTAATGTGACAGGTAATGTTTAACACCTCCTGCTAAATATTTTTTCATGTAAACAAATACCCGATTTTTAACGATTTTTTATTCTATATAGAATTATATAGTGAAAATAATTGAGCCGTCCCATGCAAAAAGGGCCCTTAAGGTAATTTTTATCAAAATTTGGCTTTTGGGTGATTTTAATAGTACTTCTTCTAAAATACAAAATTCCAAAGTTTGAATCAGAAATTCCAAAAAATGTATGAATTATGAACAAATTTATTAACTCTCAAAATGACAACTTTGACGTTGACTTCATAGTGACGTCGCAGAAAAAGTGACGTCGAGGAACCTCCAAGCGTCACTCTTCGTTTAACAATGGGGGGCATGTAACATCCCTGAACTCTAGTCTGACATACGGCCTGATATGTTTAAACAAATACGACTGCCTTTCTCTGCTTAAACCTCCCGGTAATATTTTCTGTGGAAAATCCCGAGGCGCATCTTTGTCTGTTAAGGCATTAGGGACCTCTTGGCTGTCTACATCTGTTTTGCAAAAGACAACTCCTGGTTGTAAAGCTGAAATCCGAAAATGGTGGAATTTTCTTATTCCTGATAGCGGTTTGAAGTGATTTTTTACAAACTCCTTCCAGTTGTAATAAGCCAGATTCCCGTTCTGTACGATTACAGCTTTATTGCCATGGGAAGATTTATTTACTACCTCAGCGAGATGCTCTATTGTGTCACAATCTGCCCTAAAATGGTTTGTAAATTAGTCATGATTCATATAAAGCATCTAGTCTACACTTAAAAAAATTACGCTTCTAGTCTATATTAAAAAAAATAATAATAACGCATCTAGTCTATATTCAAAAAACTTTTTTTAAAACTAAGTAACTCAAATTACCTTCGATATTTCTTTTTGATCTGCGCAAAGCCTGCATCAACTTGGCATTTGGTGTGTCCAGGAACTTGCATGTTTTATTCAATGGCCCAGTGTAGTCCAACCATGACTCGCCAAAGCAAGTTCTCTATGGTGTATCTGTTTTTGTTCTGTCCTAAAATAAATCAAATTAAAAGTAAAAGCTGATACATATAAATTTCTATTTTTAATTTTTTTTTTCTTTGTGTTAATTCTTTGAAAGCTAGTGGAGTTGATTTCTTAATAATTCTACTGGAATATAAATGAGGCAGATTGATAGGTTAGTCCAGAGCTAAGGAGTCCAAATTAATGTAAATCTCGTTTGGCTCTCTTTGTTATAAGTCAATTGGCGAGGATTATTGAAATTGGCATGGAAGTCCTCGTGTACATTAAAAAATTAGTCTACATATTTAAAATCTAAATCTACACTTTTATTATTATTAATGATGCACTGGCATAATATACTAACTCAGAGTGATTCGTTTAGTAATCTCACACAGATTTTTGAAAAAAAAAATAGAAGCATACACATAAAATTTAGGTGTAAGACAATATACCTCCGCAGTTGTCACAATGTAGTACCGCAGATTTCTCCCCAAACCCGAACTCCTGAAAATGATGGTGGAGGATACTCAAAACGGTATTTGGTCCATGTGTACTCTTGCCATCTTTCCCTATTGTCTGGTCCTCATCAAGTAGGTAGTTGTACTGGGTACTAGATCCTTCCATACAAATTCCAAATATTTGTATTTTTCTTGGTGTTTCAAAGAAAAGAGGTCCAACTTGCCTAGAATGGTGTGGAACAGTTACATTTTGAGCGAAATCAAACGTGTAATGAGCCTTTACATATTCTGTGGAACAAGCTATATGTGGAGCATTTTCTAGGAATAAATTCCGGTGTTCTATCCTTGCTTCTTCAATGCATTTAATGTAATGTTTATGTTCTCTTTCTGCTTTATTGAGATGCTCTGTGAATAGCCGTGTGGCATCCAGCTTTTCATTTTCAGTGTGTGCATACATTATTTTAACTCTATGATGCTCACATGTACTACATACATCGGTCCTCGGTGTGGCAATCTGGATACTGGGCAGGCACGTAGACCATATGGCATAAAAGGTGGACAACTTCACACATCGTATATCTGAAGTGCTGCATGCTTCAGAATAACTTGCGTGTAGATCCTTCTTGGTGAGAGAGCAAGGTAAGAAAATCGGTGGTTCAGTATCCCTACCTCTTGGAGCTGCTGGCATTGGAAGACCGTGTTCCTCAGCATATCTCTGAATAAAGCTTACAACATACTGTGTATCGTCATATTTTAAGGCATTGTGCGGTGTTTTCCCAGTATTCCCGTGTATCCGTGGCCTGATGCCGTTGGTTTTCATGTGTCTTACCAAGTTTTTAAGGTATTTTTCCCCAATGGCATGAATGAAAAGAAATGCGTCTTTACAAATCTTTCTGTCATCAAAATTATAATGATATCTTTGTCTTTTGATTTGTTTACCAGAATCATCCCCGTACCACAACATTTCAGCTTCCCCATAAGATACATATCTCTCTCCTCATTTGAAAGTTCTTTCATGCAACTTATATGCCCAAAAATCTCCTCAAAACTTAAGTTTGAAATACATTTCATTTGACAATGACAACCATCATTAACCTTTTCTCTAACTATTTGCTCCAAATCAGACATTGAGACATCTTCAGGCTTGCTTTCTGTCGTATTAGTTTGGCAGGCATAAAGCTGACATCTGTCATGAATATAATTTTTGTTCATATCATCACTCTCACTGTCAGATGAATATTCCTCACCATCCGAACTATCACGGTCAAGCAAACTTATTTGTGCAGAAGGGAAATATTCCCTGTGAAGCTCATCAATAATCTGTTGAAAAATATTGATTTTGTTGAAATTAAAATGAGAGAGAGAGAGAGATAAAGAAACAGTATATGTCTGTTTACAAAATGATGCCCTGCCTAATTTTAATTGGTTTAGAATTTTGCCCCCCCCCCCCAAAAAAAAAATGGGACAGGGAAATATAATTTCTATTTGAAAAATAAACTATTTGGTTATTTATCTTAAACAATTTAATCAAAAGCAATGGCTATCTAGATGTAAATATATCTATAAAATATTAGAATGTGGATTGTTTGCGGTAGAACTCGAAATACATATTGATACTACTTGCAATTTTATTTGCCGATAGGCCTAAATTCAAGGTCAGAATTTCTATGGCAATTTTGTTGTGTATTTTAAAGTAATTTTTACAGTTCTAAAATACACCTCTTATTCAAAATATATTTATAACCAAGAATTAGAATCTTTCCATGATTTCGTTTCCACTTTCGTAGGTCAAAATAAAAAAAATCAAATAGCTTTTCTTGTTTTTTTTTTTCTTTTTCTTTAGGCCTTTTCTGTTCCTTTTATGCGTTGAATTTATTTGTCATTGATTTATCAGTTTTATCAGATTTAGAAATTTTGAAAAAAAAATCCAACTTATAATTAAACACCTTTATCGACCATATGGTAGATTTCAAGGTGTCTATGATATCATTATGTAAATGAAATACTTTATTCATCGTGATACACTTCCTTCTTTCGACATTAACGGGGAATAACTCTAAAATTGTGTTAACAGAACGCTGACCTTGACACCAGCGGGACGTAACTCTTAATTAAAGCACCGTGTACGAAATTCTAAAATCTCGATAATGTTTTGACCAACACGTACAGGTACGGCTAAAGTAGTTAATTTTGATTCTTGAAAATGACCTGTTTATAAAGATTTTTTTTTAATTATACGTAACAATGCATTGAAAAATTTGCAAATTATTGTCCCCCAGTCAATCAGTTGTCAACATGATGTACATGTACAGATGTAAACAAAATTAACAAACAACCGGACAAATTCGTTTATAATAAAGTGATCATTTTATTCAAGTCAGTTTATTTAATACAGTTACATGTAGGTTTATTTCTGCACATCTGATAATGTTGTTTACGGTAAATAACACTGTACAGCTGTAGTACGATCTTTCATTTGAATGTAAATATTGGCACATTGCTTCGCGAATTTATGTCACTGCTAGGTGGTGGGATCCAGGAATTTATTCAGCTAGTAATTAAATAATTTCTGCAACATATCTTTCTGTAATTAAATTATAAGCATAGTTTCTTTCTCTAATTATAAATATTACCTCTAAAAAGTCCATCACTGACACTGTGGCATTCTCATTTTCGCCGTTCTTTCTTCTTATTTCTGCAGACGTCAAATTAATCTTTGCAAACTATGACGTTAATTTTTGGCGACGTTTTTTTCTCAATTATGACGTAATACCAATAAGGGCCCTTTTCGCATGGGACGGCTCAATTACCGGTGTGATACCTTGAAGGTGATTATGAAAAATCATTTTAATCCTTATTAAAGTCATTTTTCACTTTTAAAAGGCATATTTCAGCAAAATATGTGATTTTATTAACTTTTTGTTTGAAAACACTCAATTTTAAAATTAGAATTAGAATTTACATTTTTTTTCCCACAGATTTCTGTGTAAAAATTAATAATAGGTTATTTTTTACACTCAACACTTTAAAATATGACTAAAAAGGTAGCATTATGCATCTAAAATGTGAAAAAAAGTCAGAGAATATTGGTTTTTCATTTTATATGACTAAACATTATTTGCACCAGCTGACCGCAGTCTATTATTGTGTCTACAGACTTTGCGGTAAAGGGTGTTAAAGCTGATTTTTCAAAAATTGACTAATTCTGGGTTTGCGAATGAATTTTCAGCACAAGCGACAACTGCGATAAAATGTAAACAAGTAAAATATGTTCTCACAGAATGAAATTTTCTACAGTCACAGATTTATTTTACTTTATTCACACCTCCAGTGATACATATATAACTGAATTGGAAGAATAGAAATAATGAAATGAGTCAGATCTGTCTAATAAACTTAATAGATAAGCTTCATCAGTAAATTTTATTAAGAATTTTTCACAGTAAGAATGGTTATAACCAAAAAATCCTGAAATACTGTCAGGGTCTGCATGAAAACACTTATGCTGAGTTCTAACCATGCATCATACATGTAGTGCAGAATGTCACTGAGCAGTATGGCATGCCTCTTGTGGTTCTCAGGACTTTATTCATGGTTTCGCAGCTGACATTCATGTTTTTTCAGTTTGTCGGAGACTGTTTTTTGTTATTTTTTCATTTATATGTAAGTGTTGACTTCACTTTTGAATTAAGTCTCACTCATTGAGGCTAATATGAGCATGATCTATTAAGTATATCATTGTACTGAAATATTAATAAATTCCAAATTTAACTGATGAAGAAATTTGGCATATTTACAGAATTGAAATATCAGAATAACTATAATTCAGCTAATAAGGTGCACCTTTCTTCTCAGACCACTTCCTATAAATTTTATCAGCAGTTTTTGTACACCCACCCACCTCAAAGAATCATAGAGAATGTCCTGAATCTGGTCTCTATGATGCATTTTGTCACATAGAAAAGAGTTCAAACTCATAAAAATGTTTGAAATTTTTATTTTTTTTTTAAAATTTTTAAAAATGTTTTTTTTTTTATGGAAAATTTTTTTTTAAAACCCAAAAAAAAATAATTTGCATTTTAAAAATTGGGAAATTTTATTGGCAATTTTGTTTTTGAGAAACCATTTTAAAAAAAAATAAAATTAATTTAATTTTTTTAAAAATTTTTAT
>NW_026934542.1:0-59655 GCF_032062105.1 Saccostrea cuccullata | reverse complement strand
TAAACAATTTCATGTTTCTTCAATCAGTGATTATGATGCAAACAGACATGAGATTTTATTTTTCATTTTTGTTGTTAAAACATTTTCATCACTTAAAAATAGTAACCTGCAAATGTACATAAATCAAATACTTGTATCTCTGACAAATAATAATTAATATTTACATTTCCAATGTCTTTGTATGAAGTAAATATAACAAATAATTAATTTACTTTATTTTCTTAATAAGGCTCAGGTGAGCTAAAAACAAACCAACCCCCTTAAACAAACCCTTTAGTAAATGCTAATAGACCTATAATATCTTTAGGTCTTAATTAAAGATTGAACTAAGAATTTTTTTTCACTTAGTTAGTATGAATATAACAATATTTAACATAGGGTTATAGCAAACAACTATTTGTATAGGGACAAAAAGTTATGCTAATTTCTCAAGCATTTGTTAATAACATTCAAAGGTTAAAGGAAACAACTATTTGTATAGGGAGAAAAAGTTATGCTCACATCTAGATCACTACTTGTGTCTGATCAAAACTCGTCAAACGAATAAATGAAGCAATCAAGCGTTGCGAACAAATTCAATATTAGTTCAGGTTAATAACCCATCTAAACTCTTCCGAGTCTTGCTTTGTGAGCGTCATGTCAATTTGTTTCGTCTCTCTGTCTCTAACAGAAACTTTCTGATGGCGAGACAGCAGACGTCTGACCGTTAGAGCCCGGGGAGCTCGTATATAAAGCAGGTACACCCTTTATGACCTCTATTGCATGACAAATTGGCGACATAACTTCCAATAGCCGGAAAACCTCGGATTCCGAAGTTAACTATTATACACATCGGAGGTGTTCCGAATACACTTTATAGCTTTTGCCGCTTATTATGAAAAGCAGATTGAAATTATTATGGTTTTACCCTCATTTTTAGTGAATAGATGTATTATTTATCCCAAATTTTGAGAGGTAAGCACATTCAATACTATACAATTGGATTTATGGACTAGTTAATTTCTTTTTTTTACGTTACGCATTCCCAAAAAACGTGAAGGAAATTCGGTACGAGGTGAACGATTTGCGCCGAGCTTCATAATAAATTTCAATAAATATTAATCAATAATAGCAAGTAAAACAATAAATGTCAATATATATTATTCATTCAATCATTTCAATCATCCATCGAATCATTATTTTAATGACTCATACCACAAGAAAAATCTTGTTTACTTATTCATAATTATAGTGGAGAATGTCGAATTCGTAACAATGTAACAGAAGTATTAAAATACAATTTTAATTTGTAATATCAGACTATAAACAGAAACTGCTGTGATAAAACTTATAGAAAATTGTTTTTAAATTTTAAGAGTTATCTTTCCTTTTCCATCTTGTTTCCTCCTTCAATCACTGTACATACCAAAGACCGCCTTGTTAACATCTGAAATTAACAATGTCAAAAAAACTTATCTCCAAGATTTTGTCCGAGTCTGTTACAGCAAATACTTCTTTAAAAAAGCGGCCAAATAATGCAGTTTTATCTGAATACAATGTTATGTTTTCACTTTCTGAAATTACATGTACATTCAACTGTTCTGAAATGACAAATATTTCCTGATCATTAATCCTATGCACACTTTGTCTACATGGCAGCTTGTTTGGAACTGTGCCTCACAGTCTTGAAACCACACTTATTCCTTCAGAAACATTTCTTGCTGGAACGTTGCAATTCAGTAGATCCATTACACAATGCGAAAACTCTGATGAGTAGGAATTTGTAATATCATCATAATTATTTAAAAGTGCATTGTCTTCTAGCAAGAGTTTTAGGTATTCATTCTCCGAAGATATATATCTTTTATCTGTTCAAAAACATTGTGAGCTTCTTCTTTCGTTTCATGCAAAAAATACAGGTGTTGTTTATCTTTTATTAAAGGAAGCCTTTCAAAAATTTCCTTCTTTTTTATGACATTTTGTTTCAGTCCTCTTATTTCTTGTTTCAGTTTCCTTCTTTTTTTCTTTGGTTCTGAGTGTAACAATGTGCTTTTTGACTTTTATTATTTTTCAATTTCTTTGATATGTGAATCCTTCTTTTTTGAAATTGCCTCTTAAGATTCTTTACAGTGATCTATTTTGTCGTATGCCTTTTTAGTTTTCGCTTCACAAGAATATTTTCATATTTAATGTTTGCTATACTCCGTAGTTTCCTTTGATTTTTTCCTCTTCCACATCACTGAAGAAAGCTTTTGGTATCCCCCCCCCCCCACCTTTATGTCGCCCGCGTGGCGAAGTAATTGGAGCATCTGCTCAAGAGTGGCGAAGTAAGGGGGTTCGAATCCCATCGGGCATGGAGACCGGTCCTTCGAAATCGGATATGAGACCGTATAATCCGAGTACCCGTGTCGCAGGGCCTTACTATTCAATGGCCCTGAGTGCCGAGTATAGGTCAAAATTTGTAGTTCTCCACCGGCATATGGTGACGTCTCCATATGAGTGAAAAATTCTCGAGAGGGATGCCAAACAACATATAATCAATCAATCCCATACTTCTTTCCCAGCCGTGGCAGTGAGAATAAAAAATGGCTCATCCAGAAAAAGCTTGGCACCTTTCCCACCAATGTCTTTTTCTTTACAATTTGATCACGGTTGGTTTTTAATGTTTCCTAAGAGCTAGTTTCAGGATTCAAGTTTAATAGAATTGCAAACCATTCTGTACAGTTGTCAACTGTCTTTTCGAATTTTGATTTAGCAAACAAGAAAAGTTCTATAGAGTAAACTTTGACATATGAATTCTTAGAGTTTTCCTATAAAGTTTTCTCTGTGATGTTCAGCCTTTTGCAGTACTTTCTTAGTCTTATTAACTTTTAACAAAAACTAGACACGCGTACAATATAAACAATGCATTCAGCCTTTTGCAGTACTTTCTTAGTCTTATTAACTTTTAACAAAAACTAGACACGCGTACAATATAAACAATGCATTCACTGATTCAGAATTTTTGCACATAGTCTATAAATATAAAAGATAATAATATTTCTATATAAATCAATAATTAACATGACAGACAGGTATATGAGGTACACTTATCAAAACTACAGCGGTCAATGGACTTGTATAATCCTGTAGTTATTTACCTCAAGACCTGTGTAAGATGGTGTTGTTTTCATTTTTGATGATGACCTGGGAGGACGATTTGGTGGGGTTTTCAAAGGCGAACCAAAATCTAGCTTTTTATTATATGTGTCTGATTTACAACACCTACAAATATTATTACTAAAAAGAAAAACAACCACTCTATATAAAAGAAAATGTTTTCCTCAACATTAAAAGTTAAATATTTATATTTACAAGTTATTAAACAAATCATGCGTCTTATATACCAATTCTGGCTTTATAAGCATCAGTATTCTCCGATTTCTCACCCTCACTGATACTTAGTACAATTACTGTTGGTTGTTCTGAACATGGTTCAGATACTACAATTAAAGATAACTTCATATTGCAGTTTGCACTGATTACCACGAGATCTACTATATGAAGAGACATTTAGCTTCTTTTAAATTAAGTAATTTAAGTTGAACGAGTTGAATTTCTAAAAAAAAAAATTACCCGTTGAAAAGAAAGATTACTGCTATTTCTTCAACTTAAGGCTGTTGAAATTTAATATTTTCATGTCATCGAAGGAGGGAGAGAGTCAGCTGGTGGTGGAAGTGTTACATCACTGTCAGAATCATTTACATGTAAATAGGTCTGGACTCGGATTGAAAGAAATAGTAAATTTAGATTAAATGTCTTAAGCTGTCATCTGTCATTTAGCAAAGAAAAATTTCAAACATTTTCGTTTTAAAATTTGATTTTTTTTTTATATCCTTATATGGAGCTCTTCTTCTAAAGAGGTCAAAATGGTGTCAAAATGACCACAACCCCCCGCCCCTTTAAAAGTACTTTGGTCAGTCTGGAGTGCTTTAAGATTAAAAAAAAATTTCTTCAACTTTGATATATGCAGTGCACATGCTAATTGACATTCATATCACGGTTTCTAATTATTAGGGAAAATATTTAAAAATCTCCTACTCAAGAACCAGTGGGACAGGAAAGATGAAACTCATGTTAAATCATCCTCTGATAGTGTAGATTCAGGTAGTGTACATTCAAGTTTCTTCAAATCATGACCTGGGGTAGGGTGGGGCTACAATGGCCGATCAAAATTTTACATAGGAATATATATAGAGAAAATCTTTTTACATAGGGATATAGAGGGAAAATCTTTAAAAATCTTCTTCTCAAGATTCATTGGGGCAGGAAAGATGAAACGCTTGTTGAATCATTCTCAGGTAGTTTACATTCAAGTTTGTTCAAATCATGACCCCCTGGGGTAGGGTGGGGCCACAATGGCCGATCAAAATTTAACAAAAGAATATAAAGGAAAAATCTTCTTCTCAAGAACAACTGAGACAGGAAAGATGAAACTTATGTGGAATCATCCTCAGGTAGTGTAGATTCAAGTTTGTTAAAACAAGACCCCCTGGGGTAGGGTGGGGCCACTACATGTATGGCCGATCAAAGTTTAACATAGGAATATATAGGAAAAATCTTTAAAAATCTTTCTTCTAAAGTACTGCAAAGCCATGATTAGTGATATTTACATGTATATGGAAGCATCCTAGGGAAGTGTTGGTTCAAGTTTGTTCAAATCATGACCCATATGATGGGGCCACAATGGGGGATCCAAGTTTTACATTAAAATATATAGTTTTACAAAATAAATAGAATAACAAAGCCATGATTTGTGATATTTAAATGGAAGCATCCTCAGGTTGTGTAGAACTAAATTTGTTCAAATCATAACCCCCCCCAAGGTAGGGTTAGATCTCAATGGTGGATCAAAGTTTTGCATAGGAAAATATAAAGGGAAAAATCCCAATAACAGAAAAGCTAAGTTTAGTCGTATAGACATGTAAGCATCCTGATGTATTGAAGATTTAAATTTGCTGAAATCATGAGTACCTTTTGGGGTAGGGAGGGAAACAAGGGGGAGTATGATTCAAATTATTATAAAGTAATATATACAAACATATATACAAATCTTTTGCTAAAGAACAGCAAATTTATATGCAGTATTGATATGGAGGCATACTCAAGTATTATTAGAATTCAAGCCCCCCCCCTCCCCCCTCAGTAATTTTAATTCAGTCTGTTTTTTCTTAGCCGATGTGCTCAGGTGAGCGATGTGGCCCCCTGGGCCTCTTGTTTAATATATATAGCTGTCAGCGCAATGAATGATCAAATTGAATACCCAGACTGGATTGTTACTACAACTTGTTGAAAGGGGAGAAAGGAATATTAACACAAAGAACCGGGAAGAAAGTCCAGATAGGAGAGATGGATCGCCGATAAGAAGGAGGAGTCCAAGGAAGTTTTCATGATTAGGGCATAGGTTTGGTCTTAGAACTTTTAAAAAGATGATTAACATAAAATTATCAATAATGTGAATGTTATTTTTGTAAATATGTTTTGTTAATGTTTTTAATTCTTCGTGAAGATATGAAGCTTGTACGAGAGGGGGTAATATATTTATGTATTTTGAGACGATCCCTATTCATTTTCAAATGAACATGTTATTGTAAATGGTGAATATTGAATCACATATCAGTGTGAATTGTTACATGTTTTAACTAACTATATTTTACCCGAGTGTAATTTAAAATAATACTGAATTGTCAGCTTTGTTTAGTATTAATTGTCGTCGTTGTGAAAAAGTTTAACAGAGGAAAGTCGGATTTGAACACATTACACGGGAGATTTTATTTCATAGCACACAAGACTCTCTGCTCAACAGACTGGAAACATATTGCTATTCTTGTATTAGAGATGGATCTTACGATTGTATCCAAAAGAGTGGTAATTACCCTTTTCAAACACAAACATTAAGCGAATATAAACACAGACCACTGGTAAAGCCATCGAAGATTGTCGGAACGGATGAGTACATTCTTGTTGTTTTAAGGTCCTATCTAGCCGATGCACGGAATAATGATGCTGCAATTTTGAAGAGTATCATAAAATAAAACGTAGATAAAATCCAGACTTGGTTAGAGAAAGATGATCGACCTTTTAGTTGTTGACAGGGTGTTGTTCGGGATTTAACTGCGTTTCTCGATTTTCTTGGAATCAACGGCGAGATGCCAGATTTTCTTTCTCGTGGTTCCAAACAACACACGACAGAAGAGGCAAACCAGTGCACTCCTGATGTGTAAGTATAGGTTACATCGTAGATGCCGAGTAGTATTAATTATATCGTTTTCACGGGGAGTGGAAATCGAGCGCCCGAGATTTCCACGCCCCATGAAAACGATATAACCAATAGTACGAGGCAATCTATGATGTAAGCAACTTGTCGCATGTCTGATGACGTACACATGTAAATTTCATCGAGAGTGTCAAAATTTTATTTTAAGAAATTGACCTAACTTCTGCCTCCTGCAGCGATATATGAAGGGGAGTGGAAAGTATTATCGCATATGTGATATATCACCACAGAAAGATTAAAGAAAATCACCGCAGATATGCGACAACAAAAGTAAGATGGGTCCTGGAGTCGACAAATGGTCGTATGAAAAATGGAAAGCCTTAGATCAGGTATTTCCATTCTACCAATGTATATAGGGGGTTGTGTAAGAATAGTATGTGCTATTGTCAATGCATTTACAAAATGCTTACCCGTCTGTCTTTTTAGCCGGGCTTATTGCTCAAAGAGCAATTGCCGGCTTATGTGATCCTGTTCAAGGCAGGATGTTGACCCCATAGTCGCCATTTTAAAGTTACGTGCAAAAATATAGTTCTTACTCTCAACCGCTTTTGAGATAATACAAACGCTAAATAAAGCAACAAAAATAAAACAAAGTTTTATCTATGTAAAATAAACATTAGTAGTAATGACTTTGAAAACTTCATAAGTCAAAGTACATAGTTCATTAGCGTAAGGATTTTTGATAATCAGTGTTACCGTAGTTCTCTACACATACGAGGTAAAGCAGGAGAGGGAACCAGACTGGCCTGTTTGTTTACATTCAGCTGCGGTACCGATTAATTCTGATTCTGACAAAATCGGACCGTGGTATTAGGATTGAAAAACTCACTGTCAGTGTCTTACCATTTATATTGATAGTTTTAAAATAATTTTTTCATCAGAATATAAACGTGATTCATGTAAGAAATCCATTCTACTCTGTAAATGAGCCCGGCTCTATGTACTTCTGAGTACTTTGATTTTAAATTAAGTAATGCAAAACAATGCAGCCATCCTGTTGAAAAAAGGGAAACATCTCTGGATCAGAAGCTATACATTTTGCTGATGCTGTCTCATCTGCTATGAGTACTTTCAACACTGTTCCCTCTTCACTTTTTGTTTTGTACTTCAGTAGGCTTTCCACTTTCAAATTCTTTGCAGTGATGAAGTTTCTAATATGAAATTCATCTTCTGAAGCTTGAAGTGAAGGTAAAGTGTTGAAATTTCCTGCAAATAAGTATGAAAGGGTACAAAATGATAAGCAATTGATTGATTGTATACGTTTTAACGTCCCATTCGAGAATTTTTCACTCTTAAAGAGACGTCACCGTTGTTAAAGTGAAATTTTGTGTGAAATTGTTTGTATAATTAATGCTTGATTTATATTATCTTAATCTTGTTGATTTGTAGTAATTGCTCTAAGCTACAGACTGCAGTGATCTGTTTATGTGATAAGGTCTTGACCGCTCATTAAGATTTGGCTGGGAAATTTAGCTCTTGTATCAGCATTGCTGACTTTTATCACCCGAGTCTCAGGGGGATTGAATGTCTGAAGTGCTGGCCATGAGAAAATGCAGAATTCATAGTGTTCACAATTAACAGGTTAATTTAGCAGTGATTGGCAGTCTGTAGGTTGGGCAGTTCTTAATATTTAGCGTAGAATTTGTGTGTTCAATTAGTTACTCAGTCGGGTCCTGTGTGTCAAGTGTTACACGGGAATACAAAATAAACTTTGTTGGAAACTTTGGGCGTTTTTATTTACAAACAGAAAGTTTCGGTGTAACAACCGTATGTTGGTGAAGGGCTTCAAATTTTTACCTTTACTCGGCACTCAGGGCCATTGAGCATCGAGGGTTCTTAATCGTGCCAGCGCCTGCCGTGACACGAGACCTACGTTTTGAAAGTCATATCCAAAAGACACACGACTTTCATTTCAAATGCCGATCGCGAGCGCTTGGCGAAGGAACAGTCACTTCCTATGTTTGCGTCTTAGGTTGGACGCAGCGCCGCGAACGAGAATCGAACCCAAGCCTCCCGATCACGAAGCGAACGCTCTACCACTAAGCTACCGTGACCGGTTGATAAGCATTTGAAATATGATATCAGATGAGAAATACTTTTTTGTTTGGATTTTTTATTACCAAATTATTTTAAATTATTATAAAAGTCATTGAAGGAAAAAATCCAGTTTGACAGAAAGGACAAAATTTTTTTTAGGTTTCTATGTGTTGTTGTATACGGATCTGTATAATCTTAAATACTAGTACTCCTGTAATATAGTTGCATTGGCAGCTATTTTACCAACATCAAAAATACTTGAGGTATAGACTCTAATGTTCTTACACGGCTTAGGACAACATAAGCTTGGCCATGTTTAAATACAGAATTGTCTATGAACATAACAGCAGTATCTAAAAATAACCTTGAACCTTATGAACAGTAGCTGCCCAACTGGTAACAGGGAAAACATTTCTCTGATTATATATCTATTTCTAAAGATAAATTCCTGTCTGACTCTGTAAACACAACTAAGTACCATTGCTTGAACAAAGTGCTGGAGGCAATTCTTCAGAATGGATAAAGGAAACATCAATGGTATTTAAATTATTGTCCTCGGAATGAACAGGAACATCAATACCACTTGCACCATTAAGTTTCTCAGCAACATTATTCTTGTACTTTCTGAAATGTAAAGTTGGTTAGGAAGTCCACCAGCATCTGGGTCGTCTTGAGGTATGAAAGAGTTATCTGTTACAGGGTTATGTGGAGTTGCATCATTATCAGAGAAGTAATGGCAAGGTTTAGCAAGGAATAGATAGTTTTCGATTGACCAAGAGTTACTTCCCGTTGTCCGCCATACTGGAGGTCCAAATGCTCATATTCCTTCATTGTTCAACCAATTTAAAATTTTTATATTTGCTATTTTGAATTAGAAATCATTATTTTTCTCAAGTATATAAATTTTAGGAAGCATTCTTGATTTAAAAAAAATTATTTGATAAAGATTTTCCACCAAATATTTCTGCTATATTTTCTTAAACTTGGTAAGACAAAGAGGGAAAATCACTGAGTCGACCTCCAATATAGCGGCCAACGGGAGGTAACTTTCGCTAAATTCAGGCCTATCGAAAACTATCTATTGTTCTTGTGGCAATATTGTTGCATTTTGCAATTATGCAAGTGTACTCGATGACATAGAGGAAATATATGTAAATGGTCTTATTGTGTATTTTCAGAAATTAATCTACTTTTTAAGTAATTTGATTTCATTTGTATTCACAGATGCAGTACGAACTCTGTTAATATTAAATTGTGCAAATGATCTGAAGATTGCCGCATGTCAGAAAGAAGGGTGTAAATAAAGACAAAAACTGGTGTGAGTGAAAGCATATTTTGCACGAATTGGTCGTAGCTAGAAGAAATCCCCTACAACAACAACATTTAGTCCTCCAAATGAACGTTCATTACTTTTGATAGCTTGCAATCTTAAATCAATTAGCTCTAACATCCTAGAGCTTACTTAACTAGTTTCATCTATAATTAAAGTGTTGACAGAAGTAAAGAGATTTCTTAAAGAAGATTGATTGTATGTATGTTATTTAACGCCCCTCTCGAGAATTTCTCACTCATATGGAGACACACCACCTGCCGGTGGAGAGCTGCAAATTTTGTCCTATACTCGGCACTCGGAGCCATTCAGCAGGGAGGGATCTTTTCCGTGCCAGCACCTACTGCGATACGGGACCTCGGTTTATACGGTCCCATCCGAAGGACCGGTCTCCACGTCCGACAATGGAATTTGAACCCGTGACGTACGGATCAACTCCTTAGTTCGCGACTCTAAATCAGACGCTCTAACAACTGCGCCATTCAGGACCCTTACAGAAGAACGAGATGCAGATGATAATTTAAAGTCATCAGTGTGTTGGTAATGCTGAACTGGCAATCTAAAAGCAGAATGTATAGTTTTACCATGAATATTGAATGCAGCAACTCCTGTTTGTGCAACAGTACATAATGGCCACTGAATGTAGATTTATGTACTAATTCAACAGGTTCATTGAAAAAAAAAATGCCAACTCTAGCCTTTTCAGGTATAAATTCGTTGCATAGTTATTTAGTGACAGGAATGATTCCTGGTTAGTAAATTTCATACCGGACGTACTAGGCTCCGTCTCTCCAGATATGAAATTTACCAATCAGGTGTCTTCCCAAACCTTGTCACTAAAAAATTATGTAACAAATAACCCACCTCTCCTTCGGAGCGAGGAAATAATTATATATTTACAGCAGACCAGTAGGTCCCAATCTTTAAACCACTTAACCACATTATCGAGTCTGAAATCTTCTCTTCAACTAAAGAATGACATAATTACCAGCTTCTGCAGCCTTTACTTAGCGATGAAATCTTTAAAATTATCAATTTTCACCCTTCATCTTTATTTAAACGGCTGAAGAAATCATGAAAAAAAAATCCAATCCTTGTCAATCTTCTGAAATCTGGAGAGAGATATATAATTGCATACATTGCAGAGTTTGCATTTTGTTTCAATGCAAAAAAAATCCATTTTCTGAAATTGAAATATGTATAGAAAAACTAACTGACAAAGAATGCTTCTCAATTTATTTCTGTGATGTCTAGAGGTGGATTAACTCGGTCTGAAATTAGAGCTTTTTTGTAATTTTGGAGCTAGTCTTTAGAAACTTAATATTTACATCAATGTCAGTTCCCCCACTTCAACAATTCATGATTTTATTTATTTTTTTTTTTTAGAAAATAAGGCTGTTTCAATTTTTTATGATTTTAAATATCATACATGCATATCATTTTGACTCGAAATCTGAGGTACAGGAAAGAGATTGTCTTTTTAACAATTTTGTCTCTTTAACACAAAATCAGATGTCATGCAAAATGCAGGCAAATGATGGAACTTGAAAAACTTGGTAGTTTCACTCATTTCTGGGCCGTAATAGGCAGACGTAACGGAGGACATTGAATGGCTAAAAACCTGAAGTAGATAGATCACTATGTTGAAGACTTGAAAAAGATACCTTAAACTATTTGGGCTAGAAACAGTAAACTGCATCTGTGCTGCCGACGAACATTCACAGTGGATGATGGCGTGATAAAGACATGGTCAAATCTGAGTTTTTGTCCGTTAGAGTTGCCCCTACATATCGTCGTCAGAAACTTTTTCGACGTTTGACCACAGGATGTTAGTGTTTCTCTAATTTGAAATTGGGAGAAATGAAGAGTTAAGTGATGACCATACAGTGATGACAATTATTTTTCTAATTTCTCCAGGGCTAAAGTTACCAAGTTTTCTTTACTTTTGCTTCAAAATACTCACTCAGAGATTCCTAGTCCCACCTGTGCGTGACTTACATTGTTTCTGATAATCTTAATCAGATGCGCGATATCCAAAAAAAAAAAATACACAACAATCTCTTCCCCTTGGCATATCGGCTATTGGCTCTATAAACAACCTCTTCGTTACCCGTCCTATGGAGCTTGTATTTGAGCCTTTGATTGGGAGAAGTCCTATCACTCTTCGATGAAATGACCTATATACATTGAGCCTAATTTAGGTATATATGTGCTTCTTTTATGAGTATCTGATACCCTCTTTGAAAATTAATCATTTGGATAGATAATACAACTATAATAACCTTTCATTTTTAGTAGGAAAGTCTTTATATAATTAAATGTGATACATGTAATTACATCTGTAACTTCAATTCTAATATTGATCACTTATTAAATTTAAATAAATCTACACTTGGTTAAAAAAAAAATAGGAACATTCGTTAATTTTCAAAACCCATGGGTAGTCTGTTTTTTTTTTTTGTTTTTTTTTTTTACATTTTCTTGTTATCACTGCATTTTATACACTTTGTACTATCAATATCATTTTTATGAATGCTAGCAGTTCACCTTCAAACCACCTGTTTGTAGTAATCTCCTGATATGCTACTATTGTTTCCACAGTTAGGGATAATGCTCATCAGCAGAGGATCTGGATGGAAAGTGCCCAATGCTCATTTTAATGTGCGAATTTATTCCCACCACCATAAACACAAGGACCTGAGTTGCAATTCTCTTTGTTTCATCGTACATTTCAGAAGAAAAAGTACAGACATTGTGATTGGATTTGCAATTCATTGCATTTAATCAAAGCAATGAATGGGAGTTTTATGCATTTCTTGCACATAGCACTCGGAGCACTCATACGTCAAAGGTGTTCGAACATATTGCTGATTCAGTCATGTGATCATATTTGAATTTCTTTCAAATGTTATAAATTTGAAATCTGATCTACTTTGCTGCACGCACAACACTGTTTTTGCTTCCAAATCCTTCCAACACAGGTTGTAAGCAAAACCTAGATACAATGTTGAAGAATTTCTTTGAAGAACGTATGCAGAGCAAAATATGAAATTAAATGAGTTGTACTTCAGTTTCCGGTTGAGAATTGTATCGACCTGATGCGTATTCCTCCACCTAGCATGTGATAAAAGTTAATAATTTAATGTGGACAGGTATAACAGCTATACTTTGCATATTGTGATTGATTGATTTTTTTTTTGCAGATTCTGTGGATATAATAATGTTAATTTTGTACCATTTGCACTTGATTTACATGCCTTCATTTGTTTCTCGCAGAAAAGGTCCATCAAAATGATTTCACCTGGTTTATGGTTTTGAAGTGTAGCAAATAAATTCTCTATGACATTTGTCCTCAAAGTAATCGGAACATATATGACCTTTTGTCAGGGTGAAAAAGAAAAAAAAGTGATCCGTCTGGGGTTTTTGTCATGGATAATTTTAGTTTTCGAATAAGATACATGTATTTGGCACTCTAGGGTAAAAGCCGGTATCCTCGGACAGTGTGGTGCTTTTCGGAAATCAGATTACGTTGAGGTTTTTCCACCTTGACATGACCGTATGCGTGAATATGTGTTGTTTGTGAGAGTAACGATGCTTACGAAAAATCCAGAGTTCCGAATGATGTTATAAATAAACAAAAAAAATATAAAATAAAAACCAAGACGTATCAGAGGCCGATAAATTCGGACAGCCAGTCGGTAAATTCGGACAGTGATCATAACTTAATATTAATTCCTTATATATTCAGAAACCATGCGTAAGTACACATATTATGATATCTTTTAAACAGTTTTTAAAGCAATGGAATATAAGAAATTAATATTTTTAATGTTACGTGTAACTGTTACACTTGAAACTATTTCGAATATCAATAAATCAGTTTATTACTGTTTGTTACTTGCATATTTCATTTGAACAAAAAAGTTTTATTTTCTTTTATCAACAACTTTAAGAAAGAAGTATATTTTCATTGTTTATTATGTCAACAAAAGTCTATCGATCAATAAATAAATTCTAAGACGCTTTTTTCTCTTTTTTAAGTTTGTTTTGTTCCCTCTTAAGTTTTCTGTTTTGTTTTTCCTCCTCAATTTTTCTCTTTTTCTCGGCAATTGCCGGCCAACAACAGATTTGCTGCCGCGTCTGGCAATGACATGAACAGGGGTATGTTCCAGTTGTTTTCCTGTTTCGTCACAGTTCCAGATTTTTTCTGGTGAATCTTGCAAATTTAGATTTTGCACAATTTTAGAGAGGTCTGCAAAATACTTTTCGACAACACAACCGTTTAACATCCTTGCCCGACAGTGCCAAGCTTTTCTGGCTTTCTTAATGCAACTTCGGGGTGTCGCTTTTTAGCTCTACTGGTCAGAGACCAGAAGAGCTTATGCGATAGTAATGCGTCCGGCGTCCGTCCGTCTGTCTGTCTGTCTGTCCGTCTGTCTGTCTGTAAACAATTTTTCAAAATGCTACTCCTCCTACAGTTTTGGTCTGATTTCAATATAACTTGGCACACAAGTAGACTACACTAAGATACATAATTCTGTGTATCGGTTTTTGATTTCGATGAACGTTGTTGCCGTGGTTACTAAAAATAGAAATTTTTGTGAAATTCTTTCAAAATGCTACTCCTCCTACAGTTTTAGTCTGATTTCAATATAACTTGGCACACAAGTAGACTAGTCACTTATTACACAATTCTGTGTATCGGTTTTTGATTATGATGAACGGTGTTGCTGTGGTTACTAAAAATAGAAATTTCTGTGAAATTCTTTCAAAATGCTACTCCTTCTACAGTTTTAGTCTAATTTCAATATAACTTGGCACACAAGTAGACTACAATAAGATACATATTTCTGTGTATCGGTTTTTGATTTCGATGAACGGTGTTGCCGTGGTTACTAAAAATAGAAATTTCTGTGAAATTCTTTCAAAATGCTACTCCTTCTACAGTTTTAGTCTGATTTCAATATAACTTGGCACACAAGTAGACTACAATAAGATACATAATTCTATGTATCGGTTTTTGATTTCGATGAACGGTGTTGCCGTTTTTACTACAAATAGACATTTCTGTGAAATTCTTTCAAAATGCTACTCCAAATACAATTTTAGTCTGATTATAATATAAATGTGGCATGCAAGTAGACTGCACTAAGAACATAAAGAGACTTAATCAAGGATCATTATTCTATTTATTGCTGTTGAAAAGTTTCAATTTCCAACTGTTTAAGTACTTTTCTCTTCCTTTGCTATAAGTACAAACCAGTAGAGCTTCAGTCTCGACAGAGACTTCTGGTTTAGACCTTCCCACCAGTGTTTTGTAGGTATGAAATTTTTAAGCCAGGTATTTTATTTCGTTTACACAAAACTCCCGCTCGATGGAGTAATTGTTTCCTTGATATACCAAAACCCTTCTCGGCACTTTCAATTACATTTTTGATAATTCTTTTCTCGATTTCGTTTGAAAGCACCGGCTTTCTCCCAGGCTTCGCGTCAATGGAGACTCGTTTGGTCACCCTATCATACAATGTTGATTTTTGCACTTGAAACTTCTCTGCTGCTTTCCTAAGAGACAGAGTCCCAGACTGAACAGCTTTAACAGCCTGTTCCATAATTGATGGATCTTTTTTTTTTTGTAAGGCCCCCTTGCTTTCGCCTTTTTTCTGGCCATGCTGAACGAAAAAAAACTTTTTTTTTATAGAATTAAAATAATTAATAACCTTATTGGTATTTGAAATAAATATTGACCGGCAATGTGTTGAAAATAGTATGCATATACATGTAACATAATAATTTTATATCGAAAAAGATGATTGCAAATCGATAATATTTTTTAAAAAACTATTTATCAACTTATTTTTTCAGAATATGGGTATATGAAGTTCATTTTTCATTATTTTTTTTTTTTTTACATTTCTTCAAACTGTCCGAAATTAAATGACTTTGAAAAAAAAATGGTCCGTTAATTTCGGACACTATAAAAAAAACAATATTGTTTAAAAATCGGCATGATTTTTTTTGCACTTAAAGGTGTATTTAATAGCGTTAAAATCACATTTGATAATTAAAACGTTTAAAAATCAGTGTATCAAGTCAAAAAAATATAACTTAACTAAATCAAAACTTTGGAATGAAGTCCTTGAAAATTTCGCGGTCGACAACTCTTGTGACCATCCGGGAAGACAAGTTTTGTTTCTTGCAGGTTTTATATTATAACAAAAACACATCCAGATAAAATTTATTAAGTCGTACATCTCTATTTCGAATTAATTGAAAGTAAGAAAGAGAAAGTGTGTAATATTTGTTGAAGGTAAGGACTGCTTTTACGAGCCCTGTCCGGAATTACCGGCCGTCCGAAAATATCGGCTTTTACCCTACAATACAACAGTGTTTTTTCACCAATCTTAACGTATAGCCATGTTGTTTAAGGGTGTTTTTTATGCCCCCCCCCCCTCCGGTGAGGGCGCTGCGAAAATCGAAAGATTTTCCATTCGAACTAAAAATTTTAATACGACTTGAAAAGTCCAGAGATGCTCCGAAAGAGTCAGCGATCCCTCTCTTATGTGTTTATGGTTTAAGCGATTGTCAATGGCCGGTGGGCAGTGGATGCTTCCTCCTCCATGGTACCTGATTCCACCTCTGATATTTCGGATGTCCCTGTTTGCTCTGCTTCTATTTTGTATAATACGAAATAGAAAAATACAAAATCCATAAAGCAATAATTGTTTAATGGATTTTTAATCTTGATTACTGTTCGTAATTATCTCCACACATTCCAGACGTCTGGTAGACGTCTGCATATGAGTGAAAAATTCTCGAGAGGGACGTTAAACAATATACAATCCATCTGGTATATTTAAATATTACAAGATACACTATACAGCTCAACGCATTCTATAATCTCACATGGGTTTTCGCAAATATTAAAGTCACATTTTTGTTGCAATAAAGCTTAAAATTATCGAGTTTCAGTACGAGAATAACTCTTATATTATTAAATACTTCATGTTAAAGGTGCATATTCTCTTAAATCATTTTCGTAAGTTCTAAAAGTCAATGTTTTAAAAGGGATCGTGGTTTTAATTTGCAAGTTGTTAAATGTGTATGATTCTATCATAGGTTTTTACAAATTAATTAATCGAACTTTCTTTGATACTATTTGGTTGAAATATTCAAATTTACTTATTACAGATGAGTATTTTTCAAGGTACTTTGCACATATTCCATACTTGTCTTGGATTTGTCGAAATGCAGCGCCAAAAAATGACAAAACTGCCTAAAGAAATCATGTGAAAGGATAGGATAATAAAGAGTTTTTATCTTTTAACATACTAAATTGTAAATAAAGAAAAGAAAATTCTTCTACATTTATGGTCTGAATCTTTGAAATTTTGATTTTGAAGGTATCTTTCATGAAGAAGTTAACCTGAAATTATGCCGTCTTTTTAACATGGAAAGCAGTCGAACAGATGAGAAATACTTCTATCATCTTGCACCTTAGTGTCATATTATATTGTACGGAAAAAACAGAAGTTACATGAACTGCACTGTTTCTGTATTAAGGCAAGGTAAAAGTATGCTTTAAACTGAACGTATACAAAGACGGTTGCATTTGACGAGAAACCATGAAAAAAAACATTTTGAAACTCTCATAATATATCATCCAAGAGCATATAAAAATCCTACCAATTATTACGTGTGAATTATGTTTAAAGTATTGGAATATGATCAAAATTAAGTTACATGTATAAATCATTTTAAAAATATATTTTGTTGTCACGTTACACAATTTTGCATTATAACAATGTGACCTTAATTTGTGCTAAAAACCATGCAAGTTTAAAAAGTGCGTTGAGCTGTTGAAAATGAAAAGGAAAAAAAACCCGAAAAGTTTTAAACTATACATCTATGGGCAGAAAAGTCTTGAAAATTATCAGCTACCTGGTTTATCTTGTTCATACATTTCATTGGTAATAATAAAATTTTAATCCTGTTTTGACACTGAAGTACGTGTACATCGCGAGGAGGGTACTCGTGTTTGTTGACGAGCTTTTGTTCCTTGCCTTTAAAATTTTGTTATGAAACGGCCAGTTTCCCGGAGGTAACCCGTTGAAATATGGCTGAAATATTGCTGACTTAAGGAAGGGGGTGGTAATTACATGTACATCATATCAGGTGCAAGTGAATTCAACATGGGTCACCTGATAAGAAAGCAAACACCACTAGGCTATTTTGTTGTTTTTGAATCTTTTATTATAATATACAGCATGAAATACACCACAATGCTTGAAAACTTAAACGTGTAACTATTTACTTTGATATCACATGGATTGAAAAAGCATATCGGTAAATATTAAGTCAACGAAAAAGATAAATTAGTGAGACATGTTCTACTTCAAAGACACTATATATACTGAAAGGAAAAAGAAACGCAGGGTAAACTTTTGAGGTGAATAAAATTTGTTTTTCTTAAAATATGTTTTAGTTTTTATATCTAACTTTTAAAATCATCTTTCAAAAAAGATGTAACCAAATTCCCACTTGATTTTGTGTAATAATTCATGAGTTACTGAATTTCAAATGACGATACCCCCCAAAAGTGAAAATCGAAAACTCTCATTATCTTCAATGTCTCTCCCGTGCATCTGTCAGAGCCTTATTTCTCCTTTGCATGGAATTTCATTAGAGTATTTATCTTTCAGACCCTGGCTATATTTGGCATGGGTAACCACGCAAAAAATAAGTCAAACGGCGCGCGCATGCGCCAGTGAGAGGAATAAAACACCAAATTGACTGGCTCAAAAAATCAAATTGCGGAAATGTTTTCTTTCAAATTTTGTATGAATTTAATGATTATAATTGTCTACTGTATAAATGTCTATTTTTGTGGTAGTAAGGTTTGGCAATTATATAGAGATGGTAGGACGAATAACCCGCTCGTAATATATCTCTGTTTTTTAACGTCATCGTCACGGTTGATTGAAAACCATTCCATTATAATTCCCTCTCTGACAACGGGTAACAAGTTTTATAGGGGAAAATTTTTTCTGGCTGACAAGAAACTGCTATAGTAAACCGTTGTTGCCTTTTTCATTAATTAGGCAATTCGAAAACAAGACCCCATTGAATTTCCGTTAACTGTGCCAAGATTGCAAGAAATTCATAATGACCCTTAATATTGAAAAACGATGTGCATACCTCATATGCATCAAATAATACAACAAGATTTGTTGACAAACTCGTCGCTATCAAATTGCACGTGTTTTTGGCTTTTTAACGTTTTCCCTACGTGACGTCATGAATTTTATGGGTTGAGTAATTCTGAATTCTGATTTTGGTACACAGTAACTCAATTTCTCTTCTGACCAATTTTCGTAATTTTGGGTCATGTGGTCAACATTTTTTCGAACATTATGCTACCCTGCGTTTCTTTTTCCTTTCAGTATACTAGTAAAGATCTTTATTTATTTCCTTGTCTGGACCAAGATAATATTTGTAGTGGCAAACTGTAAAAGTGTATTACCACAATTAGACTCATCAATGTAAGCAGGCATGATAGTTGCATGTTTATAGTTTGAATGCAATTACATAACAGTAAACTAATTTAAAAGTTTCCGGTACATGTAAATGTTTTACACGCTTCCTATTGGCCCGTAAATACTAAGTAGACAGGCAATACCTTTAGTTTGGTTGGTTTTACATAATCTAGACCGGAGGCAACGTTGGCAACAAAAAATAAACAAACTTCCAGTAGTAAAATAAAAAATTAAACTGATTTAAATACAATTGTAATTGTAAAACCAACATTCAGTTTTAGGAGGAAATAAACAGACTTCTTACGGAACACCCGGTTATCTACAGAAAAAATGACTGCAACTACAAAGCACAAAACACGCAAAATGACCCGTTTTAAGTTTTCCTAAACAAATGTTTAAATAGACTGAAGTTATTATGAATTGCGGAATGTGCTCGCATGAGATGCAATAAAGCGTGTATTTGCATATTTTTTTTTAATAATGACGGGGCTATAAATATCCTTTAAAAAGGTTTATTCGTTCATGTATCAAGGAACTAAGCTACAAGTGCATAACTATTCCTAGTAATATACATACAGTGTCAAACAACGATTGGAACTTGCGACTCAGGTAAGTCGAATCTTCAAATTACGGACATAAAATATTGATTAATTGAAACTGAAATCTATTGTGCAATCGACGTTAAATGCTTTAGAATTTTGGAAGTCGGCGATGGACAACTTTCAGGTTGATAAATTTTAACACAAGGTTTGGTTCTGACAACTTAAGTTAATTTGTCTGATTATAAGCTGCGAAGTTTGAATAAATAATATCGTTTATTCAATTTTCAAAATGGTATACAAGTACAGGCGTACTTACGTGTACCTATACAATCTATTATAATAACCTATTTACAAGAGGTCATAATGCAATCTGCGATGTATTCTGATCAGAGATCAATAACAACCTTTAAATGATTGTTTGAATCACCAATGCGTAATAGAATTTGAAAATTTTTAGCTCACCTGAGCCGAAGGCTCAAATGAGCTTTTCTGATCACATTTTGTCCGTCATCCGTCTGTAAACTTTTCACATTTTTGACTTCTTCTCAAGAAACACTGGACCAATTTTAACTAAGCTTTGTACAAAGGATCCTTGGGTAACACGAAGTTTAAATTGTTAAAATAAAAGGGCTAAATCCATTTAAAGGGGATGATAATCAAAAATAGGGTGGGGTCATTAAAAATCTTCTCAAGAACCACTGGGCCGGAAAAGCTTAAACTTATGTGGAAGCATCCTAGGGGATTGTAGCTTCTATATTATTCAAATCATGACCCCTGGGTGTAGGGCGGGGCCACAATAGGGAATCAAAGTTTTACATATAAATATATAGGAAAAAATTATTTGAAATCTTCTTCTCAAGAACCACTGGGCCAGAAAAGCTGAAACTTTTGTGGAAGCATCCTGGGGTAGTGTAGATTCTAAATTGTTAAAATCATGACCCCCGGGGGTAGGGGGCCTAAATAAAGAATCAAAGTTTGACATTGAAATATTAAGAAAAAATCTTCTCCTCAAGAACCACTGGGCCAGAAAAGCTGAAACTTATGTGGACGCATCCCGGGGTAGTGTGGATTCTAAATTGTTCAAATCATGACCCTCGGGGGTAAGGCGGAGCCACAATAGGAAATCAAAAGTTTTACAAAATAATATAAAGGAGAAAAACTTTAAAAATCCTCGTCTCAAGAACTACTGGGCCAGAAAAGCTGAAACTTATGTGGAAGTATCCTGGGGTAGTGTAGATTCTAAATTGTTCAAATCATGTCCACCTGGATTAGGGCGGGGCCATAATAGAGAATCAAATTTTTACATTGAAATATATAGGAAAAATCTTTTTCTCAAGAACCACTGGGCCAGAAAAGCTGAAACTTATGTGGAAGCATCCCGGGGTAGTGTAGATTCTAAATTGTTCAAATCATGACCCCCGGGGGTAAGGCGGGGCCACAATAGGAAATCAAATTTTGACATAGAAATATATAAGAAAAAAACTTTAAAAATCTTCTTCTCAAGAAGCACTGGGCCATAAAAGCTGAAACTTATGTGGAAGCATCCTTGTGTAGTGTAGATTTTAAATTGTCCAAATTATGACCCATGTGGTAGGGTGGGGTCACGATATATACTACAAAGGGGAAATTTGGTAATGAACAGTATGGTCAAAGCTACTCAGGTGAGCGATGTGGCCCATGGGCCTCTTTGTTTAAAAAAATTTTATTGAGATACATTCAAAACAATTACACGTCATACATGTATCAGTAATCACTAGTGCCGGCCCTCTGTTTTCAGTACTATGTAGATATCATGCTGATTTAGGATTGAATTTATTATTTTTCATGCAAAGCCCCTATCCCAACCCCACCTTCAACCCCCACCCTCGCATTGACACTAACAAAAAGTAAGTCTTCTTTTGTCACCTAGGATCTAACTACTCCGAATATTTCATTTTTAACAAGAGGCTCATGGGCCTTGTAGGTCACTTGATTATCAGGCAACAACTTACCAACAAGTGAATTTGATTCATGTTTTAAACCAGAGGTCATGAAATTTACAATTTTGAAAGAGGCACCATTGCTTATCATGATTATGCACTCAGCAAGCTTACTTTGGTTAGTAATTCCCAAATTTTTAAATATATATTCGAAATTTTGGAAATTTTATAAATTTTATTTCATCATGTTGTTGATTTTAAAATACCAAAGTGTAGATTTCAAAGCATTAAATTATTTTCAGACTATGTACCCCCCCCCCCTAAGTACCTCTGTCCCAGGGGCCAGGAAATGAAACATTTTTGGAAAAAGCAGCTTTCTTCGTCATAAATATATACTAAGATCATTGCCATAGTATCCAGGATCAAAGGAAAAATTTTTCAAAGAATTCATGCATTTTCACTATATAAACATTAGAGCCCCGCCCTAACACAAGAAGCCCTGACCCAGGGGCCCTGAAATTCACAAATCTCAAAGAGGCATCCTTCTTCCTCATAACTATGTACATAGTTCATTGGTTTAATACCCAGGTGCAAAAAAGAAGATTTTTAAAGAGTTTGTGCATTTTCACTATATAATCAATAGAGCACCACCCTAACACCAGAACACCCAACCCAGGGGTAAGGAAATTCACAATTTTGGAAGAGGCAGCCTTATTCAACATAACTATGTACTTGGTTAGTTTATTTAATACTCAGGAGCAAAGAAGAAGATTTTCAAAGAAAAAAAATCATTTTTTACTATATAATCTATATGGCCCCGCCCTGCCACTAGAACCCCTGACCCTGGGGTCATTAGATTCACAATTTTAGAGGAGGCAGCCTTATACAACATAACTATGCACTTGGTTAGTTTATTTAGTGCCTGCAAACAGAAAAGAATATCAAAGAATTAATGCATTTTCACTTTGTAATCTATATGGCCCCGCCCTGCCACTAAAACCCCTGACCCTTGGTTCTAGTTACCCACTCTATTTAACTCTTCACAGCTAGCGGCATTTGAATATTGTTTGTGATATGAGTAATTTCTCTCAAATTTATGAAATACTAGAAATAGTGTACATTGTATATTATATTACAGCACAGAATAGTATATACACATGTAGTTTATAGTAAAATAATGGAATGAAGAACAACTAATGTGGAGATAAAATGTCTTACAGTATGGAGAAACGATCGCTCTCCTTTGTGCAAACTATTTCACATAATGTACAATTACTTCAATTTTATCCACGGCCATTCCATCATAATATGCTTTTTCACCATGCACTATGTATTTTTTGTAGTGGGTAGTGGCCAGAGTTCCTTCCGTGTAAAGTTTCATTCAGTACTGAACATGCACAGTGACGCATATTAAGGAGCGTAAATTACTCAAAAGGAACATTGTTTTCCCGCTTTCAGTTATCCTGTTGAATTTTCATTCTTAATACGACTTGATAACCTAATATCCAATAATAGACATCGGACAAAAATCTCAGCGAGCTAACATACCAGGATTGGTTTATAATAATACGTTATGATAATACTATTATGAGTAATGAGGTTTGGTTGAAAAGCATGAAACGGATATGACCTTGTAATTGACCTCCATGATTTGAATAAAAATAATAAACAGTCATTTTCAGCCATATAAAGATTGAAAGGTATGAAATGTTAATAGTTTTGATATATATATATATATATATATATATATATATATATATATATATATATATATATATATATATATATATATATATATATATATATATATATGTAGTTTCATTTTGTAAATTAGCAAGACTTTAGTATGAAATTTTTATGCTGTAAACCTTAAGAAATAAAAAACAGCATTATTTATTCTCTTTAAAGTATAAAACATTTTTACTCCAGAAGATATTTTTCAAACATGTAAAACTACCATATGAAAAGATATTTAAGTTGAAGTTAATAACTTATCATGTTTTTAGCTCTACTGGTCAGAGACCAGAAGAGCTTATGCGATAGTAATGCGTCCGGCGTCCGTCCGTCTGTCTGTCTGTCCGTATGTCTGTAAACAATTTTTCAAAACGCTACTCCTCCTACAATTTTGGTCTGATTTCAATATAACTTGGCACACAAGTAGACTACACTAAGATACATAAAATAGTGCATCGGTTTTTGATTTCGATGAACGGTGATGTCATGGTTACTAAAAATAGAATTTTCTGAGAAATTCCTTTAAAGCAATATGAGCTGCACGTTTGACATCGGAAAATTTTGTTGCAAATTTGTAATTAACTATTTCAATGACAGAAAAATGGAACATTTATAAACTTCTGTTGTTCATTTATGCGATGGAAGAACTTTTTACAAGCTTTGATTGAAGCAAAATTGAATTATTGTCGTCCTGTACAATAATGATTTTTTTTTATATAATACTGTATATTCGGTCGTTCAGAAATGTTTCTGATGAAATATTTTTAAAATTTATTTTGGTCTTATTGATCAAAAGTGTTTATATTTAATACAAAGTTATCATAATAACACATTTTACCAGAAAAATAAAATTCTCAAAAATGCAGCTCACATTGCTTTAAAACTCTACTCCTTCTACAGTTTTGATCTGATTTCAATATTACTTGGCACACAAGTAGACTACACTAAGATACATAAAATAGTGCATCGGTTTTTGATTTTGCCATGGTTACTAAAAATAGAATTTTCTGTGAAATTCCTTTAAAACGCTACACCTTCTACAGTTTTAGTCTCGTTTCAATATCACTTAGCACACAAGTAGACTACACTAAGATACACAAAATAGTGCATCGGTTTTTGATTTCGATGAACGATGTTGCCATGGTTACTATAAATAGAATTTTCTGTGAAATTCCTTTAAAATGCTACACCTTCTACAGTTTTAGTCTCGTTTCAATATCACTTGGCACACAAGTAGACTACACTAAGATACATAAAATAGTGCATCGGTTTTTAATTTCGATGAGCAGTGTTGCAATGGTTACTAGAATAGAATTTTCTGAGAAATTCCTTTAAAACGCTACTCCTTCTACAGTTTTTGTCTGATTTCATTATCACTTGGCACACAAGTAAACTACACTAATTTACATATAACAGTGCATCGGTTTTTGATTTCAATGAACGGTGTTGCCATGTTTACTAAAAGTAGAATTTTCTGTGGAATTCCTTTAAAATGCTACTCCTTTTACAGTTTTGGTCTGATTTCAATATAACTTATCACACAAGTAGACTACACTAAGATACATAATTCTGTGCATCGGTTTTTGATCTGTACAAACCAGTAGAGCTACAGTCTCGACAGAGACTTCTGGTTAAGAATAAAATTTAAAATATTTCAATACAGTATGAACAAATTCGAATTTCGCTAAATTAATTTGGGACAACCCCCAAATCCTTAAAGATTCTTTATATAGTTGAACGTCTATCCTTATTATTACAGCTCATAAATGGAACCGTTTAGTTTTCTTACTTATATGTACCAATTGATTAAATACTATATATGTACGTAATATACAAAATATGAATTCAAGAACAGGCCGTAGCATCGTTTTTGAAAGCTGGGGGGCCAACCTGAGAATTTTTTTTTTTACTTACCTGAAAAAGTTTACAAGCAAAAAACAAAAAAAAACCCCGAAAATTAAAAGTTGCCCAAACTCGAAAATCCTATTTCGTGTGTGTGTGTGTGTGTGTGTGGGGGGGGGGGGGGGGGGGGAATTGCTACTCAACGTTGTAACGTCAAAACAACGTCAATATGAATTGTTTTCGTGCAGTGTTTAAATATGTTTTTATACTTTTAAAGAATTGCATGTAACCCCATTGAAATAATCATTAACAGTAATTTGTTGACCGAACTAGTGGCCATCTTTTTCAAAGCCAACTTACCATCACTTCCAATTTTTTCCTTACAATCCTTGCTATCACTATACTATGGTTGTAAAGTGGGGGGCCAACCATCCTATCAATGAACATTTACTATAGTAAAGGTTATGTTGGGGAAAAAAGTGGGGGGGGGGCAGGCCCCCCCTGGCCCCGCCGGATGCTACGTCCCTGATGAGCACAAAGATAAATTTGATGAGTAGTTAAGCTCTTAAGCCTGATTTTGCACTTGAATTATTGAAGTTGTTCATAACTGTGTTCACAATTACTAACGTTTGGAGAGAAAAATGTTCATGTCCACAGAGACTATTTAAAGCTATGTACTATTCAGAGATGATAAGTGACAGGACTTCACTTTTTTTCAAAAGGTTAATGAAAAAAGTTTGATGGCATTTTAAATATTACTGAACAAATTAGAGTAAACTGTTTTTGAGTGGTTATTAAACAAATTGTAAGTATTTTAAAATCGCTCTGAACAGGCGAATCGGGTTCTATATCAACACTGAATTTATATGTACCATACGCCATATAACTACAGTATTTAAATAACTGTCGATATAAAATAAATGTACTTTTTCAAGAATTTGAAAAAATTATTTAATCAAGTGTAGCTTAATTTGTCATTACTCAGCAAGAGCATAAAGCTTTGGCTTAAAATACATAATAAATTGCATTACGTTCTGTATTTTTTTTTTGCCAATTCAAGCATAAAAGCATCGTTATAAACATTCGATAGATGTTAAATTTGATTGTGATTATTATATTTATAAATAAACATCATACAGAACTTAAATGTCAATAGAACGATAGAAGGCATTTCTATTTAGTTCTCTTGTCTTATACTTAAAAAATTAATTTAATGTTGCTTTGGTATAAAATACATAATACATAAGTTCATTATGCACTGTCCATGTGTGAAAATATTCTCCCTTAAATTCTTATGACTTTAGCTTGGACACTACAGGTGTATAAAGAGGCAACCTTACCTTATCTCAACATTGGCATAAAATAACGACGACGATTATCATTTATTGAAGTTTCAGATAGAAATAATACTTAAAATTACCTGTTTGTTATATTGAACTTTGGTCTATTTTCAAACTATGTAACAATCATATTATATGTGAACTCTTTTTAAAATATAGATAAAAGTTCGCTTGATCATGGACAACGACTACGAATTTGTTCAACTGTCCATGAATGCAATTGAAGGTAAATCAGAAATGGTCCTGAACTATGCAGACATTCAGTTCAAAACTACTGCTCAGGATCCACTATTCAACACAAAGCTGAGTGCTTCGCAGGACCAGCATTCCGACGACGAATCTGTGATTTATAGTGAAATGCAAGGCAGCGACGTATATGTAAACGTGTTAGCTCAAAACACATCAGGTTATGATTCATTTGACGATACTTCAACAGATTACGAGGATGTTCCTGATGAGATAGCACCAACAATTCCGCATTTAGGAAGTAAGGTGATTGAGGAAAATATAAAAGTAAGTGCTAAAGAGGAGAAAGGCGCCTATGGCGAATACTGTCATTTAGATCCTTATAAAAAAATTCCAGTTCTTTTAGCCAAACAAAAAACTGCAGTTAAACAGAAGAAAAAGACTGAAAAGTTGACGTGTACCGACATAACAACACTTGAAGATGGAAGGATGGTGGTAGTTACAGATAATGGTAAAATCATTGTTCTAAGTTCTAAAGGAATGTATTTGTTTATGGAGACGTTTGATGGGGAATTTGCGAATTGTACTGCTGTGGACAAGGATGAGATAGTTGCGGCATGTGGTTATCGAGTCCGATTTTTCTCTGTACACGAAACGGAGATAAAAGAGGAAGAAGAAAAATGCATCGATTTTCAATACGACTGGACAACAGTGCATGGAATATCATACAGTAATAACAAACTTTTGATGTCCTGTAACTTACAAAGTGTAGCCTCCACACAACCACCAACAATTAAATTATATGATATGAAGAGAAAACAATCAAAAACCATTCACACACTACCATTTACCTCTCCTGGTAAAGTTCTTTTAACTCCACACTTAAAGAAGTTTTTTGTAGCAGATCAAGACAAAAAGACAGTAACTTGTGTAGATGACCATGGTAAATTAATATGGGAGGCCAAGGACATCAACACGCCTATATCGTTCACTATAGCGGATGAGATACTCGCTGTGGCATTCAAAGAGCGTCAGGAAATAACGTGTTTTTCTGCAATGAACGGAACTATACTAAGAACGATCAAAATGGATGTTAGCATACATATACCAGCAAAAAGATTTGTGCTAACCAACAATATCAAGGAAATAATTATTTGTCCTTCTGATCGTTTTGTGGAAGAAAAAATTAGTTTTGTTTTCTTTGCGCCCATCAAGCATACTAGAAAGCAACATCTGAAGAAAAAAATTTCCAGTATGAAACTTCTTCCAAAAATGTTTCGCAAATGACATGAATAATACATTTTTCTTTAGTACAAAGTGCAGTAAACGCGGAAGTGATAACTTAATGAGAATAGATAAAACGCAAGTGGATAGAAAATAGACAATCCCAAATACGTTTCCTTGTTTTGTATTTACACTTTATAAAGTCATGTACTTCATTCATTGGGTGTACTGTGGCATTTCACAATAAGTGTCTTATGTAATCAAATAACAAACTCTTTACTAAATGTGCATAGACGCATATTTGAAGTTAATATTTTCTGTATAATATCACGACTTATATATTGCAATAGCATTTCACACGAAGATATACATGTATTATATCCAAATTTTATTTTATATTTCATTAAAATCTCTTCGATTTTATATAAAAATCCCACAAAGATTGAAAATATTTGCTTATGAAAAAGCATACATACACTATAAAGAACAAAAACGATATCATTTTCTCATACTTTAACAATTTTTTTTAATATGGGTGGTTCTTCGCTCTATTTTTTGAAAGATAATCCTAAAAGTTTGCAATAAAATATACATTTTTTGATTTACATAAACATGGCGCGAAGACCCACTATACCTTAAAAGTACACTTTTATGGCAAAACATTCGCAACTTTCCGAGAAATACTTCAAGTCCATTAAGTCAAGGGTCATATCACAAACATGATTTAAATACCCACAATCATCAAGAGCCGTGTAGCATAATAGTAAGCGCGATAGTCTTAAAACAGTGAGAAATTTCGGATTTTTATTGCTAGGGTTCGAATACCACGAATACGGTCTGATATTTTTATACAAGAAAAAAATTATCCAGAGATTTTTTTTCTCTCGGAAAAACGTTTTTTTTTTTTTTGGTTATAATTTCATAAATTTAAACAATGATAAATTTATTTAAATACTTAATTCACTAATAATATGATTTCATAATATTTGACACTATAGACATTCTGCCTGCCTTATCCCCAATCTTCTTTGTGAACGTGAAAGGACGTATCAATCAAACCCGTCAAGAAATTTGTAGTGTCAATAACTTTTATATAAAATAAGATTTTTAATATATTTTTCGTGGGAAATGCTATTTCAATATATAAGTCGTTGTATTATACAAAAAACTTGAAAAAACTGCAAATCTGTGTCTATGCACCTTTAAGAGCAATCTAATAAAGCGTCCAGTTAAGAACATTTTTCTCATGGGAAGGTAGTTTTCCACTATACATGTACGACTTATTTTACTTTAAGTATTAGTTATACACATGAACATTTAAAAAATAAATTGATTGATTGTATGCTGTTTAACGTCCCTTTCCAAAATATTTCACTGATATGGAGACGTCACCATTGCCGGTGAAGGGCTGCAAATTTGGGCCTATGCTCGGCACTTAAGGCCTTTGAGCAGGGAGGGATCTTTATCGTGCCACACCTGCTGTGACACGGGGCCTCGGTTTATACGGTCTCATCCGAAGGACCGCCCCATTTAGTCGCCTTTTACGACAAGCAAGGTGGTACTGAGGACCTATTCTAACCCGGATCCCCACGGGGGAAAACATTAATTAAAGTTTGTTTTAGAGAGATAAACCCCAACTAAATACTTCCTAACAAGATAATTTCGAGTCATTTCATTTAAAATTAACACAATTCACAAGGAAAATCACAACTTTTAGTAGCACATTTCTTTGAAGTAAATTTATTAATATCCTTCGAGCTAACTAAAATTAGATCTTCCATACGCTCCCTTATTTTTTCCTATACATAAAGAAAAAACAGGGAGAGGATGAAAATCTTAATCTAATTGGAATGATTATTCATTTAAAATTTGGTTTCTTTGTTCGAAACGGCAAATCAATTAAATATTTATATTGACTCTGTGCCGGATAAACAATAAGATATTGTATTGAAATTGGCAAAAGACAATTATAGTGTGTACATACATATACATGTATATCGGTACATGTAAAGACAAAAATGTTTTGACATTCAGATTATGCAAGCAATTGAGAATTCGGGAATTTTGAAAGGGGAGGGGCAATTTGGGGTTGGGGTAGGGGCAGATAGCCACAACGATAATTGATTTATTTAAGCAATAAACTACAATGTCAAAAAGTTCTCTGGGGGATGAACTTAGTTGGCCACGTGATCAAATCGTGTGAAGCCCGAAGAGCTTTTTTAAAAGGCGAAATAATAATGAAGCTTGTGATGACGTATATTGCTTCAAAGTCACCTGAAAAAGTTTCAGAATACAAAAAAAAAATGTTTTATTTTTCAGATAAAATATAATGTTCATTAGTAATAAAAAAATAAAGTAAAAGTTTTCCCAGCTGTGTTATTTAACTTAATTACAAAATCTAAGGAAGAAATATATTTTAAAAATAAATGAAATAAAAAAAATGTTATATCAACATATTTTAGTTTATTTAGATGGAAATAATTTCCAATAATATAATGTAAATCTCTTCTTCTTATCCCTGATTGGTTGCTCGTGCAACAGACTATTTCCGTGTCAATGTTGATAATATGAGTTGACCAATCACGTGAATTGTTTACGTTGGATGCATCTGACGAAAAAGATCGTGACGTAACGCAAAACTTCACACTCAACAAAATAATATTTACAAAATATATAAAGTTTACCTGTCACAGGTGCCAAAATCGTAAAAAAAAAAAGACTGGAAGGAAATTTTAAAAGGCAATAAAAATATATGAATTTTAAAATAATATTATAAATTTTTTTGAAAATTTAAGATGATTTTGAGAAAAGTCATCATGAATTGACACTTTGATGGAGGCTCAGGGCAGCATATCCTTCTTTAGCACCATCATCAGCAAGCTAAATCATAACAGAATGTCCACACACGTTTGTATAATTTAAAAAGCACTGCTTAGCAGGATAAATATTTAAAAAATACAAACAAAAAATAGCTATTATGAAATATATGAAGATATCAACTAAATTGAGGATTAGTCCACGCAAGTCAAAGTAAATTTGGAGATGAAACCTGAATTTGATATTGTTGTATTTACGTTATATGGGATGATTCATATAATGTAATTTGCGATGTTAAGCCCTGGATGTGAATCGAACCCACATACTGAAGTATGAAGTATGAACACATTAAAGTATTAAGAGCTTTCAAATCAAGTTTACTCATAGTATTTGTCCATCTAATGAAATGGGACAAGAGAAAAGAAAATGTGCAAACACTTTCCTAGATGACATGATGCCCAAGATTGATTTCGTGGATATATTCATAATATGAAAAAAAGAATTTAAATAATATATACTCAACAAAAAAAGAATCGCATATTGTTGAACTCATCAAGGAAATTTTGAAAATGTATAGGGAACAACTATCTTTTTTTTCATTGCATACCTGTGACCTATTTAAAGTACATCATGGGCTTTTAAACCCCAATTGTTGATTTATTTCCCTTGATTAATCATGTATATGAAAATAGTGTATTGCATGATTTCTTGAAAATCAGGGGTCTACTTTCAATGAAATTTTTGATTTAAAGAAATAATCAAGAATCCTATTAAACCAATATTTTTGCTTTGATTGCAATGTTGATGCTGAAATACCACGCCTAAATAAAGATGAACGCAACAAGGCTCTAACAATGATACTAACCGTAGCTATGCAACAGGACGTTGCCACTGCATTTGGTGTTCATCAATCGGTTTTTCAGCAGTTCAACACACGTCTCCACCAGCTAAGGAACTGGCCGCCAGCGGGTTACCACACCCAAACAGGACCGTCAGATCCTCATTCAGCACCTGCGCAATTGACTCAGAATTGCTGTACAAACTGCTGAAATCAACGTAAAATGCACAAATTGTTCACAAAAGACTGAGAGGAGCTGGTATTCGTGCACGACGTCCGTACATTAGAAATCCACTAGTGCTGAGAGATCGCAAAGGACATATGGATTTGTTAAGAAGTATGCCTCTAGAATTTGGAGGCGACGTCAACAACTTAACAACTTAACTTGTCAATTTGGAACATAGGAGAAGTTTACTTTTTATCACAACACACTCTAAAATCACTTTAAAGATTAAGGTTTAAACTGTAAACTTAGATTGCCATGTTTAACCTGATTATGCGTTTCTTGTTTTGTTGAGTATAGATTGATCAGACATGTAATAAATTAGCAACTCCCTGTTTCATTAAACAGTTGAAGGGTATATGTTGAAATTTTAGCTCCATCTTTGCTCATTTGTAATGTTGGTTGCGGACTGTATCTTGAAGTACATGTAGCTGGAAAAACTTTTCAGTAAACTGTATGACTCTACAAATGTAAAATATGTAATTTTAATTTTATTCTATTTGTTGATATTTTATAATAATTTAAAGAGGCCTACCCTAGCTGTATGAAAACGAATTTTATATAACGTTAGGTCCACTCATATATGTACTGATAAATCATGATGACATGTTGAGCTCGTTAATTTCTATTAAACAAAACACAAAATATCAATACACAACTTATCACACGATTTTGAGACAACTGTACCGTAGATGGTTTCCTTAATGTAGTCATCCTGTCTACAGTGTTGGCTACAGACGGCCCCACATGATAAAGGTTGCCACAACCTTTCCGGCTTCTGGTTACGCTTGATAGCAATAATCCACTGTTAACGGAGGACATCGTCTCTTGGAAAACAATGGAGTCCCCTATTGACATACCCTGGCGCACAACAACACGACGAGGGCATTATAAAATTCTCATATCGCTGGTAAAATGTAGAAAAATATTGCTTTCTATGTACAGTGTATATTTACAGTGGTGATGGAGAACTGCAACAATGAATACGTCCCCTACATCCGAGAAAAGGGAGATACATATATGTAACTATAAAAATAATATTTATTAATATTAAAGCATTCCAGGAGCCTAGGGGGTCAACAAATTATTTTTTTATTAATCACCAATCAAACATTTTGATAATATTGCATGAGCAATACATGTCTCCTACCTGGTTTCCCTTTGTCTTCATCATGTCATTTTATAACATGCAAAAGTTATGACCAAGGTAAAACTGTTTGATTTTGAGGTTGTGAGTGCCTTTAACCTAATAAAGTAATGCACAATAAAGACTGATTGATAATATGTTTAACGTCCCTCTCAAGAAATTTTCACTCATGTAGAGACGCCACCACTTGCCGGTGGAGAGCTGCAAATTTTGTCGTATACTCGGTACTGGGGCAATCGAGCAGGGATGTATCTTTTTCGTGCCAACACCTACTGCGACACGGGACATCGGTTTATACGTCTCATCCAAAGGACCGGTCCCCGCGTCCCAGAGTGGGATTCGAACCTGCGACGTAAGGATTAACTCCTTACTTCGCGACTCTAGAGCAAACGCTCTAACCACTGCGCCTCGCGGGCAACTGCATAAGAAAGACGAAAATTCACTCTCATTTTTTCAATGTCTTTTTCTCGCTTCAGCTTCATATTTACCATGTTGCCCATTGGAATTTAGCGCAGCACGAACCCGAGCTTAAATCATTATCAAAAATTAAAAATGCCATAATTCTGTTCAAAATCAATGAAGCAGAATGACATTCAAACTTGATCTGTAACACATCAAGACACACTAGCATACCAAAATGCAGCTCAATATCTGCAAGCGTTTTAAAAAAAAAAGTGCGGAAAACCAAGAAGGACAGACTGACAGACAGACGCAGAAGAAACCTTTCGTCCCCTCCGGGTTCACCTGTAGGGGACGTATCAAAATTAGATAATAGATCCGCTCGCATACTCGCTACACTAATATCTTACAATATCCATAGAGGGTCACGTCAGAGGTCAAATTCAGAACAGCAGTACTAGATTTATTCTTTTCAACAATATACGATGATTTTGCAGGCCACGATTTGATTGGTTGAAAGAATTTGACCTCTGACGTGACCCTCAACGGGATGTTGTTAGTTAGATGTTAGTGTAGCGAGTATGCGAATGAATCTAACATCTAATTTTAATTAGATTGATTAACCACCAGATATAACTTAAATTATGAGATATGATGTCTGAAGCAGTCAACTATCATTTGGCAAAGAAAAATTTCATAAATTTGATAATTTTATTATATCTTTATCTGGAGCTCTTCTTCTAAAAGAGATCAAAATAGTCTCAAAATGGCCACAACCACCAAGCCCCTTTAACACTGTAAATCCATTTGTCTAATGAACTAGTTACTTTGTGATATTTTTTTGGGGGGGGGAAAGTTTGTTCCCTATTTGTATATTACTGCAACTAGAGTTTGATTCTACAGTGAATTTAAGCAAAGTGTGTGGCGTTAACCACTTGGTAGACACATTTCACAGGACAAGAAATTCACTGGCAATTCAGGCAAAGCAGAACAATATGAAAAGGCCCGGTGAATTAATATAACGCACTCTGTTTCGATGGTGATCTAAAAAAAATCCTTGCAACAATCCTCAATGTTCTTGAAGCTCAAAATATCCAAACAAGATGTAACCATAGCTTTCATACAATCTACAAAGACACAAAAAAAGTAATTCACTATTAATTTTACCCATGGTTTTTAAGAAGTTTTGGCTGTAGAAAATCGATAAATTTTCCAATTTATAGACTCATTTTTTCCAAGTTTTGTTTTTATAAATCTTCAACTAGCCTTCATTCTGTCTTTTCGTGTATTCATAAGGGCAAAATTGATTATTACTCGAACGTTCAAGGGATTATTTTGATTATTGGGTGCAGCTTTCCGGTGAATTAAATCTCTGAAATTCTCTGCTTCATCATCAATCTGTATACGAAATGCGACTAAATAACAGACAGAAAAAAAATTTCTGTCTGTTATTTAGTCGCATTTCGTATACAGTTTATAATTAAATGCTGGTCTAGAACATGTACTACTTTTTATGTCCATTAAATTCACCAAATTGACGCCGAAGGCGTTTATGCATAAAATTATCACGCAAGCCAATCGATTGATCATCGTCATGAAATTGAAAAATCTGACAGTTATTCCTTATATTTACATGCTTCGATTCCGCTAATCCACGTGCTCCAAGCCCTGTTTCTGTCTAGCTGTTTGTCCCGACCTGCACGTGTTTTTTTTTTTTTGAAACCGCGCAAATACATTGATGGGGAAATAAAGTACATTTACAATTTGTAATTTGTAATCTTGGACAAAGACTTTGGAAATGTATATATTTGGCGATAGCCTGGCTCAACCACGTTACACCGGTTTGTAACATTTAAAAGAGTGAAAGAAAATGAAGCATTTAAAATCCAACATAGTTCTAGTATGTGTGAAAAATCTTATTTATTTGATACATTTTGAAACTTATTATTAATTTAACTTAAATTTGAAAATTGCGTCTAGTCTTTGATTGCGTAAAAATTATAACTAAATTCAATGTTCTTTAATAATTTTGAGCGCCAGAAAAGAAGATTTTTTTTTTCAACATTTTGCCAAAAATATAGTCCCTGCTAGTTTTCAAACGCAATTTCCAATTTCTGTTTAAAGTTGTATAATTGTGATGAGGAAAGAAAAATTATGGTCTTTTAAATCTCTTACATCTAAATGTATACGACATATCAACAAATATACTTTGAATATTCCATCTAGTCAGAAACCATAGAAGAATCCTACCTTAAAATTGCAGGTTGATCTGGCTCTACCATCTCCTTAGACTCCCTCTTGATGACTCCTCGTATCTTCAGATCTATTACTCTTCGGTGCCTGTTGGTTTTCTTTCACCCCTTGCTTCTGTGTTGAACTCCATCTCGATCTTTTTCTGTTGCTCTGTTGAATTTGGTGGCGTTTTGATGGTGTTTGCTGGTCTTCCGCATCTCCCTGAGTGATTGTCTGGTCGGTTGAAAACCTTCAAGCAAATGGTGCACTGTTTACCAAACCACTGTGTTTGTCAAACACGTCCCGCTGACACAAACTCCGCTACTCAAATGACAACTCGGGGCATTCCGTGCAGTGGAACATTGTAACCTGCGATTTAATATACAAGGTACATGTATCATGAAGAAATTACTAGTATATAAAATATTTACTTCGGGTGATGAATACGGCGTTCTTTTTGTGTACAATTGGTGTTGATATCAAAATATAATGTTAATGGATGTATCTTTCTGATTTGTCATTCCACTGTTTATTGTTTGTAAAGGGTTTGGGGCGATCATGATGCACAATTTTGAGCTTTAAGTGTTGTTTTTTCTGTATCTTGAAAATAACATCATTTTATTCCTGTATGATGGTGAAAGGACCCTCCCATTTACATTGTAGTTTGGGGGAGAGCACCTTAGACCTTTTTGGGTTGAAAAGCTATACTAATGCGTTAGGCTCTAATTGTAATATATTTGAATGTTTGTCACAACGCCACTTCATATTATCAGAAGACAGCTGAAGATTCTGTCTTCAATTTGACGAATATCCTCAATTCTCTTCTGGAATGCATACTCCTCTCTACAGTCTGTAAGATTGCTATCTACAATAGCCGTATCAATTCTATAGGTACATGTAAGGTGAATTGTCCACTCAATATCATTTCATTGGGGGTAACTTTAGTTGTTTCGTGCACTGATGATCTGTAGGCTAACATTAATACGTATATATGTTCATCCCAGTCTCTTTGATTCTCTGAGACAAAAACCGATGACGTGTGTGGAGCAAGTACAGTGTGCTATTGATTTAATTAATGCAGATAGTATCCTTTGAAAAGTAATTAATAAATTGTAAAAGATAAATATTATGATTGTTTATATTTACAGGATGAAAAAATAGATGATATAGCTGTGCAGGTAGCACAAAGGCGCGTGTTGCAGTTCTTTTATTATTTTCCCTAAATGTGCAGCAGATTGTAAGAAGAATTTTTATGTTGCAGAAATCCATATTATTTTTTTCTTCAAATGCAACAATATACAAGTAGAGCTTTTTAAAAAAGCTTACCGTCTTTAGCAATAATCGTAAACAGTAAATTGATCTACACCTATCAGGCCGTATAATTCTTTTGAATTTCTTGATTTTGTATTTCTACATTAGCTTTTTACTGGCATTAGCCCTACCATGGTTGTCGCTCGGTCATCTCCGTAAACTTGGACTGGCCGAGAGCTTTCGGCAAACCTCGGCTGGTTCCATTCCCTTCTTCAAACAAGAAAGGGGAAAAGAATAATAACAAATTGTAAAGCCTGCAAGCAATAAAAATCAAATATTATTTATAATGAAATTAAAGAGATCTTTTTATTTATTGCTATACAAAAAATCATGTTTTTAGGAATTAATTACTGCAGATTTTGTTGTTCGTTTTGTCTTTTTTTTAAGATTGAAAATCTTGCAAAATTGTTAAGTCGTACGAAAATTAGATCATCAGAAAGTTATCTCCCTTGCCTTGAACAGCATTTCAACCAATGAAATAATTGAAAATTTTCTCATCATGCATTTTCTACCAATCACAAAAGAGAGGAAGTGCATAGTCCGAAGACTGTAAAAAACTTCAACTATACAATACCGTCTTCCAAGGAAGACGGTAATAAAGCACAATGAGAAACAATATTTGGAAGCTGCGTATTGACTTCCAATTTTCCATTAAATGATGTGAAAATTAGTCTCACGGCAAAATATATCAGATTTTCCTTTTTAGCTCTACTGGTCAGAGACCAGAAGAGCTTATGCGATAGTAATGCGTCTGTCGTCCGTCCGTCCGTCTGTCTGTCTGTAAACAATTATTCAAAATGCTACTCCTCCTACAGTTTTGGTCCGATTTCAGTATAACTTGGCACACAAGTAGCCTACACTAAGATACATAATTCTGTGCATTGGTTTTTGATTTCGATGAACAGTGTTGCCGTGGTTACTAAAAATAGAAATTTCTGTGAAAGTCTTTCAAAATGATACTCCTCCTACAATTTTGATCTGATTTCAATATAACTTGGCACACAAGTAGACTACACTAAGATACATAATTCTGTGCATCGGTTTTTGATTTCGATGAATGGTGTTGCCATGGTTACTAAAAATAGAAATTTCTTTGAAATTCTTTCAAAATGCTACTCCTCCTACAGTTTTGGTCTGATTTCAATATAACTTGGCACATAAGTAGACTACACTAAGATACATAATTCTGTGCATTGGTTTTTGATTTTGATGAACGGTGTTGCCATGGTTACTAAATATAAGAATTTCTGTGAAATTCTTTCAAAATGCTACTCCTCCTACACTTTTGGTCCGATTTCAATATAACTTGGCACACAAGTAGACTATACTAAGATACATAATTCTGTGCATAGGTTTTTATTTTGATGAGTGGCAAGGATCATTTTTTTTACTTATCGCTGTTTTAAAGTCTCAAGTCCCAACTGCTACTTTTCTCTTCCTTTGTTTTAGGTATAAACCAGTAGAGCTACAGTCTCGACAGAGACTTCTGGTTTAAATAGGGAATCCTCATTGTTCTGAAAAGGTGCCTCCTTGAAACAGAGTAAGTCTGATATATACAAAAAAGAGGCAGGAATTTTCTTCAAAACTGCCATTTCCAATTTCTGTTTCAAAGAGGCACATTTTTGAAAATGGCAAAAATTAAATAAAAATTATTCTCCAAACGAAATGCAAAACCTGTACATTAAATAACCCTGGCAAACTATCTGTCCGAAATGGTCTAGTGGATATGCTGGTGGGCTACAAAGTAGTACTTTTACCAGAGAATTGGTTCGAATCCTGGAATGAATCATTTTTTCATATTATTTTTCTTCCCCCCCCCCCCACATATAATGGTAGAGCTATGGAATTATATACAATTTTGAAAGAGAGAGAGAGAGAATGTCAAGAAGTTAATTGAGTAATAACTATATATTAAAAAGTGCAGGTTTAAATTGTTTTCCTTGATATGCTGTGGCTTAAAACTAATTATTTAGTTTTGTCTTGGAAAATTAAGTTACTGTTTTGTTTAAATAATTTATTTTTTACATACTACAGTTATTGCAATTTTGAATAATTCTGGTTTCTTAGTTAGTAGCCAAGATTTGATTTGAAACATATGAAATTTCTTGAATGTAGCACCAACAGTGTGATTATGGGACGTAGTTTAATTTCATGAAAAATATTTCCGCACGATGTCTACAGTATATCTTTCAAAATGCTGCTTTAGCCATTGTGCTTTTTGTTCTTCCAACCTTTTTCGTATAAAGTATCGAAAGTGTTTTGCTGTATCAAGCAGGAAATACCCGCCTTAAACAGTCTTCTGCGTGGCTGTATCTGTATCTATATTTAGACATAACGAGGGTATTTAAATGTCCTTCTCAATATATAGGGAATAATCTCGAGGTTCTGCAACACCCTCTTTATTTACCTCATTTTACAAAATATTGAATGCTGCAATTAAAGAGCACCTACCAGGAGGAATTTTCTATGAATTAATCCAGAGATTAGAGGATTACAGAAACTTCTTCGGTTATTCCCCACAATAACCTTCGGGAAAGGGCGTTCGGAATGTCCGACTACCTTATAAGAAATAGACCGAATGCAACAACGCTCACTAACGAAGCATTTGTATTATTTGCCTTTAATAAAACTAGTGACTGGCTTCCAAATGAGAGAGATCGCTTGTTGAATCTGGCAAAAAAGAAAAAAAAGAAAGACAACTAGAACAAAGCTCGTTGCAAAGCAACAGGTAGGGCTTCCGTCCTGTTTGACCGGAAGTAGCTTTCATTTTTCACAAAAATGAGAAATAACGCCCAAAAATACTTTGAATCCTCGAAAGCTATGTTCAGTAATGCAAAAATAAGCCAATTTTGCTACTTCCGGTTTGACCGGAAGTGACGACGCACGGAAAATTAATTTTTAAGCTCCCAGAGACATATATTACCAAAAAACTTGTCAAAAAGGGCAAAAAATACGCTTTTTCCGACTACTTCCGGTTTGGCCGGAAGTAACGACGCTGGACGTATTTTGACGACTTCATTAGATTAAGCTTGACATTTTCAACAACTTTGCTTCTTGATGTATAACAAATTCTTAATACATTTTGAGATATCTGGAAAAAAAATTTGGCCCCTCTAAATCCCTTAATTTAGGGGTCAGCCCTTTTTCCGACATATCATTTGAAAGATCTTCTAATTCTGCACAAGTTATGTTCTATATATCTTAACAAAATATTTTTAGTTTAGAAGATAAAAAGCAAAATATGAGAAATTTTTGGCTCTTTTAAGAGTTCTAATTTTCAACCCCATATATAGCGCCATTTTGAATAGAGAAATCGAAAAACAAAAACCGATGTGCACAACTTCAATCATTCTATTATCTAAAATCAGTAGAATTTCTGCTCCAGCTTTAGCCGTCTTTGAGCCTTTGTCTGGAAACGAAAGCCTATAAATTTTCGTTTAAAGGGAAATAACTCAAAACCGGAAGTGACCTTTTGAAATTTTAGTTAGCGTTCTGGTAGAGTTTATAAACGTCTATATCTTCTGAAAAATTGAGCGAAATCTGTAGAGAAATGAATGAGACATGAGGGCTCAAAGTTGCGGTCTAGGAAGTAGAAGAAAAAAAAAGAATAATAATCTTTACCATCAGAATCAGTAGAAGGTCTTCCGTTGGAAACGGAAGACCTGAAATATGAGATTAAAAAAAAAGGAAGGAAATAGAAAGACGAGAGACAATGAGAAAAACATGAAGAGTGCAGAAAAGAAAAAAAAAGATTGTACAAAAGGAGAGAGAAACATAAGATCTGATCATATATTATGTTATGACAGAACACTATGGTAGAAGAAATTCTTGAATCAATTCTAAAAGTATTTAAAAAAGAAAGCTCTTGTTGCGCAAATACCTTTCCGTCAAACTGTTTAAAAACAAGTTGTAAAAGATAAAGCTATATTGAATGTAACTTCTAAAGGTAAACCATCATGAATTGAACAGAGCACTGCAAATGTAAAGAAATTAATTAGGGATGTTGCAACCATGGATAGTAACATACAGCAAAATCAATCACCACCGCCATTTCTAGTAGGGAAAAAAAGTCAAACCCTCTTTCAATGAAGGAATATTCACGGGTAGAGTGATAAGTAATGTGCAAGGATTACCCCGTTTTTTTTAATATTGTTTATTACAATGATTTGGATGTTATTTTTTTAGCTCAGGAAACGCTATTATAATATATACTATAGCGTTAAACAACGCTGAACCAAAAGCGCACTGGCTACACAAATAAAAGAAAAAGAAAACAGCTATGAAGAAAGATGATATTTAAAAACAATTTCCTTATTATATTTTTCTTCATCCGTTCCGGGTAGATTGTTAATTGTTTACTTTTGTAGTTAGTGTTTCACTTATGTAACATTTTTATTTTTTTTAATACAGAATATTTAAAGAAAGATTAAAAGACATATATCGTGTAATAATCATAAATCCCCAATAAACTCTCCCCCTCACATTAGAAAAATTGAAGAAAACTAGAGCAAAGCTCGTTGCAAAGCAACGAGTAGGTTTTCCGTCCTGTTTGACCGGAAGTAACTTTCATTTAAAAAAAAAAAAAGAGAAATGACGGATCTAAATTGATTTAAATCTCCTAAATCTATGTTGAAAATTGCAATTGTAAGCCATTTTTTGCTACTTCCTGTTTGACCGGAAGTGACGTCGACGGAGTCAGCCCTTTTTCCGAGATATCATTTGAAAGATCTTGTAATTCTGCACAAATTACGTTCTATATATTTTAACAAAATACTTTTAATTTAGAAAAAAAAAAACCAAAATATGAATAATTTTTGGCTCTTTTAAGCGTTCTAATTTTTGACCCCTATATAGCGCCATTTTGAATAGAGAAATCGATAAACAAAATGCGATGTGCAAAACTTCAATCCTTCTATTATCTAAAACCAGTAGATTTTCTGCTCCAGCTTTAGCCGTCTCTGAGCCTTTGTCTGGAAACGAAAGCCTATAAATTTTCGTTTAAAGGGAAATACCGTATAACGGGTATTTTTTACGTGCTGCTAATTTTTAAGAGTTTTATAAATCCGTAAAATTTAAACGCGTAAAATTTCACATAATTTTTTAACAGCTAGTGTAAATTTTTAACATCGTATTTGTAAAAGTAATGCTAATTGTCATTAAGCTCACTCCCTGAAGGCTATATAATTAGTGAACTGTTGGTATGTTGAGCACTTTAGGGTCAATCATCAATTCGGATCATACATTTAAATCTCAATTAACTTGTATAAATTATACAAACATTGTCAATTAATCAATCAGTTAGACCTACCTGGTTACTCTTTTTTAAAATATTTTTACGAGATGCATAACTTCTGATAATGACTTAATAATTACAGGCATTCCAATTATACCCATGTTTTCAATCTTCTACACTTTCTTTTGTTTCATGTGCTTTGATTGATTGATTGATTGTATATTGTTTAACGTCCCTCGTATGCCGGTGAAGGGCTTCAAATTTTGACCTTTACTTGGCACTCAGGGCCATTGAGCAGTGAGGGATCTTTATCGTGCCAGCGCCTGCCGCTGACACGGGACCTCGGTTTTTAAGGTCTCATCCGAAGGACCCGCAACTTTCACTTCAAAGTGCCGAGCGCATGGCGAAGGTACAGTTGCTACCCATTTTTTATCGACTTAGGTCAGTCGCGGCCGAGATTCGAATTCACGACCTCCCGATCACGAAGCGGGCGTTCTACCGACTGAGCTACCGTGAACGGTTCATGTGCTTTGAATAAGACTTCTTAATGCACTGTACAGGTATACTTTCACTTCAACTATGATAGTTTGAGTTGTCTCTGTTTTCGGTAAATATCAGACGAGCAGGTGGTGTGCCTAGCTATGTGTTTTGTTAATCATGAATAAATGAAAGGCACATGGTTCATGTAAATAAAGGTAAATAATAAAAAAAAATTTATACATTTTGTAATTTGTTGCATTGTTTATATTGTTATAATTGAATAAGTCTCTCTCTCTCTCTCTCTCTCTCTCTTACATCGGGTTTTCGGACACTATTTGTACGACCGCATTCAAAGTGCTAACAATCAGTGATCTGCAATTTTACATCTGATGATTTTAATTTTTACGGACATGTTCAATTCGTAAAAAATTAACGCGTAAAAATTTAAACCACCCTTTTTTTGACCAAAATTCGTAAAAATTTACAACAGTAAAAATTACCCGTTATACGGTAACTCAAAACCGGAAGTGACTTTTTGAAATTTTTGACAGCATTTCTGATAGAGTTTAGTAACTTCTAGTACCTCTGAAAATTTTAGCGAAATCAATTGAGAAATGAATGAAATATGAGGCTTCAAAGTTGGTGTCTAGGAAGTATAGAAGAAAAAAAAAACTAGAAAGTCTGCTATTGCAAGCAATAGCGTATGTCGCCCTGTAATGGACAAGACTTTCATTTTTATCATCACTAAAACGATACCCATTAGCTAAGCTTGGACAACCATCAAGTCGTATCAGTCCTTTCCGTTGGAAACGAAAGACCTTAATTACAAAATGCCAGGTAGGGTCCAGGTCAAAACATGGCGGACGCAAAATAATTCCTGAATTTTCCCCTTCAATTCGAGCATTTCTGCATTGCACAGGGCTGATGTTTGTTATGAGATGATAAACCATGTGTAAACTTTCTCAGTTTAGCGGAATCATGAACATTTTCGGCGATATGAATGTTTTGTTTACAGTGGTGATGAAAGCTTCGCGCACCTGCAGGAGCGGATCCAAGGATTTATGAATGAACCAGAAGTCTCTGTCGAGACTGAAGCTCTACTGGTTTGTACTTATAGCAAAGGAAGAGAAAAGTACTTAAGCAGTTGGAAATTGAAACTTTTCAACAGCAATAAATAGAATAATGATCCTCGATTAAGTCTCTTTATGTTCTTAGTGCAGTCTACTTGCATGCCACATTTATATTATAATCAGACTAAAATTGTATTTGGAGTAGCATTTTGAAAGAATTTCACAGAAATTTCTATTTTTAGTAACCACGGCAACACCGTTCATCGAAATCAAAAACCAATACACAGAATTATGTATCTTAGTGTAGTCTACTTGTGAGCCAAGTTATATTGAAATCAGACTAAAACTGTAGGAGGAGTAGCATTTTGAAAGAATTTCACAGAAATTTCTATTTTTAGTAACCACGGCAACACCGTTCATCCAAATCAAAAACTGATACACAGAATTATGTATCTTATTGTAGTCTACTTGTGTGCCAAGTTATATTGAAATCAGACTAAAACTGTAGAAGGAGTAGCATTTTGAAAGAATTTCACAGAAATTTCTATTTTTAGTAACCACGGCAGCACCGTTCATCGAAATCAAAAACCGATACACAGAATTATGTATCTTAGTGTAGTCTACTTGTGTGCCAAGTTATATTGAAATCAGACCAAAACTGTAGGAGGAGTAGCATTTTGAAAAATTGTTTACAGATAGACAGACGGACAGACAGACAGACAGACAGACAGACGGACGGACGACGGACGCATTACTATCGCATAACCTCTTCTGGTCTCTGACCAGTAGAGCTAATAAAAACTATGGAAATGACGTACCAATTTTCTAATTTATACATGCACTATTTAATGAAATTATTAATATACAAGTAATGGAAATCTAAGAAAATGCGAAATGCTAATAAATTAAAGCAGCTGACAATCGTTATTTTTTTTATAGATAAAATAAAATAATTTTAAATTGTAGAGAAAAAAACAGAAGAATGAATGATGGCAAAATATCAAATCACATCCGGGGAACTGAATTTTATGAATGAATCTTTTAAAACGTTACTTGTAAGTTGTATATGTTATATCTGTGTATTCTACCTGGCTGTGCGCTTCCAAGGGGGGGGGTCGTCTTGAACATAGTACCTTAGCCATAACGTTTGAACGGTAAGGGTTAGGGCTTCCCTATTTCAAATATGTAATCTTTATGAAAAGAACTTTTATTGGATACGAAGAACTTTGACCCTTTGACCTAGACCTTGGAGAGCACATGTATACATCTTAACCTTTTTTTCTGTTTCGTGTCTATGGCAACTGTGAGCGACTCTAACAATTATTTTAAAAATAGAAATCACTTTGACACATTGCAAGGAATTAACATTGAAAGTTTCAAAACGATTGCTTAAGTAGTTATTGAGAAAATTGAAATTAAAGAATTTTAACTTTACCCTGGTTTCCATGGCAATAATCGATTATTTGAAAATTTTAAATGCGAATCGCACAACTACAATTACTAATTGTAACGGTAGCCATTTTGAAACTGAATGACCACATGGCACAACTGCAACCAGTGATCGTCCTTTGAGGAAAGTTTCAGGAAGATTGTTCTAGCCATCTCCGAGAAACCTCCTGGACAAAAAAAAAACATACGTACAATCGCAATATGTCGTCCCCGACTTCGTTCGGGGCGACATAATAATAATCTTTACCAACAGAATCAGTAGGTCTTCCGATGGAAACCTTAATGACACTAAAAAATATGTGTGAGAAGTAACTCGTATAAAACAGGTACCGAACTAACCAGATGCCGATTATACCAGGTGACGAGTTTACTACGTGCCGAATACACTTTACTTTGTACCGAGGGGATTCCAACCGAGTTCATCAGGTGCCGAGTTAACTAGAATTCTTTCCGCCTACCTCAGAGTCATTTTTTAAAAATTTACATTATACATTTATTGACTGAGTTCGAGGGCAACGTGCGTTTTGTCGGACCTGAGAACCAAAATGTCTGCCTGAGGTCGTTAAGCATTTTGCCAGAGAACATAGTCAATAAATGTTTTGTTACACGTTTTCAATTTAATTATTTAAATACATATACATTTATTTTGTACTGTCTTGCGTGATGTAAACTCAGGTCCGTCACTGCTGTACGAACAAAAATGAGATAAAGCTCCTCCAATTCTTTGACGTAAGCGGAACCATGGGCGTCGAAAGCAAATTAAAAGTGGGGTGGCTAATTGAAAGTGGGGGGGGGGGGGGGGGGGGGGGGGGAGTATGAATACTTTTTCATATTTATATAAATCTGTATATGAATTTTCATTAAACATTACTTAATTGGGAAAGCAAAGAGAGATAACTCTATCAAATTTTGTTAAACCATGCGTTTTTCACTAGAATCAATGTAAAACGGAAAATATTTTTAAAACATCTTTCTCCCCTGTGAAACAAAAATTCCCCTTTCAAAGGTAACATAGATCGTTATTTCACAAATTCATACCGATGCATTTTATGTTTCACAGAGGGGGAAATATATACAGACAAAATTTACAAAAAATTTCGAAGTGGTTTACAACTTAAACGTTGTATTTTATCATTTAAATGTGTTTAATCTTAAATGCGAATTTGAGGACCACAAGAAAAGGTTAAAGAAAAAAATATCCATATCCAAGTATACTTTAAAATATTATATTAACCAGGCAGAGAAGGAAAACGCAGGTTCAGTTTATAAATTTGTAAGGAAAACGAAAAAGCAATGGCAATGGCAATGGCAGATCTACAAAATACAAAAATAAATACATACAATATCATATAATACACATAGACTTTGAAATTTTAAAAATACACAAAAACTTTTATTTCCTATTCACTTCAAAAATAAGAAAATTTACGTTTACTAAGCCCTAAATGTCGTTTTTATAGTTTAAAAAACGTTTCTTTCAAAATTATGAAAAATACTTGAACTTGTAACTTAGACTTAATAAATATATTACAGAAATTTAATAGACAAAAAAATAACCTTTCAAGTTGTGACAACGGGCACCTGGTAATAAGTAAGAGTTAAATTTACCGCACTGACAGGAATGGGCCCATGCCTCAGTATATATAGCAGAAAAACCGGTTAAACAAGGGGGTACAAATTTACTGGCCAATGAGATTTTGTGAGTAGAATTCATTAATGGAGACTACTACCAAATATGGCATAAAAAAATTATGGCTCTGTAAGTTATTCAGAAAAAAATTAAAAAATATATTTTAAATATCACTCGGCCACAATAAGCCGATGCTCCCAAATATACTGATGCTTCCAAGCTCAATTTCAATGAAAACATTGTCTTCACCCCCCCCCTTTTTTTTTTTTAGCTCAGAGACCAGAAGAGCTTATGCGATAGTAAGGTGTCCGTCGTCCATCAGTCTCTGTAAACAATTTTTAAAAACGCTACTCCTCCTACAGTTTTGGTCTTATTTTAATTAAACTTGGCACAAAAGTAGACTACACTAAGATGCATAAAATAGTGCATCGTTGCCATGGTTACTAAAATAGATTTTCTGTGAAATTCCTTTAAAATGCTACTCCTCCTACAGTTTTGATCTGATTTCAATATAACTTGGCACACAAGCAGACTACACTAAGATACATAAAATAGTGCATCGGTATTCGATTTTGATGAACGGTGTTGCCATGGTTATTAAAAATAGAATTTTCTGTGAAATTCCTTTAAAATGCTACTCCTCCTACAGTTTTGATCTGATTTCAATATAACTTGGCACACAAGCAGACTACACTAAGATACATAAAATAGTGCATCGGTATTCGATTTTGATGAACGGTGTTGCCATGGTTATTAAAAATAGAATTTTCTGTGAAATTCCTTTAAAACGCTACTTCTTCTACAGCTTTGGTCTGATTTCAATATTACTTGGCACACAAGTAGACTACATTAAGATACAAAAAATGGTGCATCGATTTTTGATTTTGATGAACGGTGTTGCCATGGTTATTAAAAATAGAATTTTCTGTGAAATTCCTTTAAAACGCTACTTCTTCTACAGCTTTGGTCTGATTTCAATATTACTTGGCACACAAGTAGACTACATTAAGATACAAAAAATGGTGCATCGATTTTTGATTTTGATGAACGGTGTTGCCATGGTTACTGAAAATAGAATTTTCTGTGAAATTCCTTTAAAACGCTACTCCTTCTACAGTTTTGGTTGGTCCGATTTCAATATTACTTGACACACAAGTAGACTACACTAAGATACATAAAATAGTGCATCGGTTTATGATTTCTATGAATGGTGTTGCCATGGTTACTAAAAATATAATTTTCCGTGAAATTTCTTTAAACGCTACTCCTTCTACAGCTTTGGTCTGATGGCAATGACTTTTTTTCTCCTCCTTTATTATACGTACAAACCAGTAGAGCTACAGTCTCGACAGAGACTTCTGGTGTTTTTTTTTAAAAAGTTGAAATCAAGAGTACTACGAATTAAATATTTTCACTAGTATCAAACTTATAAATCAATTACAATTGAAATCTTCTTTGCATTAAACAAATTATTAATGGCCAAATTGCCATTAGTATTTAATTAAATGGGTGTAAAATGTAGGCAGATATTGCGAGTTAGCGCGCGTAATTCTTTAAAGGTTACACACAAGAGGCTCATGGGCCTTATAGGTCACCTGAGCATTATGCAACAACTTCTCAGTGATTGAATTTGATTCATGTTTTAAGCCAGATGCTATGGCATTCACAATTTTGAAAGAGGCACCATTAATCATCATAACTATACACTTAGCAGTTGCTTAGTTTGGTTACTTAATACCCATAGGCAAGGTAGGGGAACAAAAAATGCATTTCAACTAATCAGTAATATTCAGCAATAATCAGTAGTACCACACATGAACCCCTGACCCTTAGGCCTAGATCCACACATTGCACAATTTTTGAAAAGGCATCCTTGCTTTTCAAAAATATTTGATTAATACCAAGAAGCAGATTTCAAACAATTCATTCATTTTCAGTATATAAGTACAGCCCCCCCCCCCCCCCCATGGTACCCCTGACCCTGGGGCCTTGAAATTCACCATTCTGGAAGATTATGGCCCTTGCTCATCCTAACTATATAGGTAGTTCATCTGCTTAATACCCAGGATCAGAGAAGGAAATTTTCAAAGATTTAATGTATTTTCACTATACAATCAATAGAGCCCCGCCCTAACACCAGAATCCCTGACCCTGTGGCCATAAAATTCACAAATTTGGAAGAGGCATTCTTGCTCATCATAACTATGTACTTAGTTAGTTTATTTAATACCTAGGAGCAGAGAAGAAGACTTTCAACAAATTCATGTATTTTCATTATAAAATCAATAGAGCCCCGCCCTAACACCAGAACCCCTGACCCTGGGGACATAAAATTCAAAATTTTTGTCGAGGCACTCTTACTCATCAAAGCTATGCACTTAGTTAGTTTATTTAATACCTAGGAGCAGAGAAGAAGATTTTCAAAGAATTCATGTATTTTCACTATATAATCAATAGAGCCCCGCCCTAACACCAGAACCCCTGACCCCAGGGCTATAAAATTCACAATTTTGGTATAGGCACTCTTGCTCATCATAACTATGTACTTAGTTAATTTAATTTCTAGGAGTTTCAAAGAATTCATGTATTTTCACTATATGAACAATAGAGCACCGCCCTAACACCAGAACCCCTGACCCCAGGGCCATAAAATTCACAATTTTGGTAGAGGCACTCTTGCTCATCATAACTATGTACTTAGCTGTTTTATTTAATACCCAGGAGCAGAGAAGAAGATTTTCTTATGGCCCTTGCTCATCCTAACTATATAGGTAGTTCATCTGCTTAATACCCAGGATCAGAGAAGACAATTTTCAGAGATTTAATGTATTTTCACTATACAATCAATAGAGCCCCGCCCTAACACCAGAATCCCTGACCCTGGGGCCATAAAATTCACAATTTTGGAAGAGGCATTCTTGCTCATCATAACTATGTACTTAGTTAGTTTATTTAATACCTAGGAGCAGAGAAGAAGACTTTCAACGAATTCATGTATTTTCATTATAAAATCAATAGAGCCCCGCCCTAACACCAGAACCCCTGACCCTGGGGACATAAAATTCAAAATTTTTGTTGAGGCACTCTTACTCGTCATAACTATGCACTTAGTTAGTTTATTTAATACCTAGGAGCAGAGAAGAAGATTTTCAAAGAATTCATGTATTTTCACTATATAATCAATAGAGCCCCGCCCTAACACCAGAACCCCTGACCCCAGGGCCATAAAATTCACAATTTTGGTATAGGCACTCTTGTTCATCATAACTATGTACTTAGTTAATTTAATATCTAGGAGCAGAGAAGAAGATTTTCAAAGAATTCATGTATTTTCACTATATGAACAATAGAGCCCCGCCCTAACACCAGAACCCCTGACCCCAGGGCCATAAAATTCACAATTTTGGTAGAGGCACTCTTGCTCATCATAACTATGTACTTAGCTGTTTTATTTAATACCCAGGAGCAGAGAAGAAGATTTTCGAAGAAATAATGCATTATCACTATACAGTTATTTAGCCTCGCCCTAGCACTAGAACCCGTGACCCCAGGGCCATGAATTTCACAATTTTGGTAGAGGACTCAATGCTGATTACAATCATGCAAACAGTTTGACTGCTTGATGCCCAGGAGTAAAGAAGAAGATTTTTGAAGATTGCATTAATTTTAGTAGTTTTGGCCCCACCCCTCAGGCCCCAAGGGGGCAGGGATCATGAAATTCACAATTTTTGTTCCTCTTTACCCATAGATGTTTTGTGCCAAATTTGGTTGAAATTGGTGAAGTGGTTGCAGAGAAGAAGCTGAAAATGTTCAAATGTTAACGCAGAATGCACGACGACGGACGAAAACGGATAGCAATAGCTCACCCATCTTCGCTAGCCAAGGGTTTCCGATCCGATACCTACTCTACAACCCTTGGCAGATTTAGTCCTATCAATCGGGAACTTTGATTGCGCCGCCTATCGCCGTAATTGAGTTAAGTCCCTTGAAGCTCTTTAATATTTGTCCAATGAAAATAGCTGTAACATATGTAGATCAATATGACGTTTGAAACAATATGGCGACCTCCATGTGGAATATATCCAAACAACTTCATACAGCTTTGGGCAGTGGGCACACCTCAAAAGTGGTAGAAAATATCCTTCTTCGTGGATTTTTAGTCAAGAGTTTGACACTACTTTCTACTTGTTGCCGTATCAATTATTATCAATGAGCCGTGACATTTGATTGGCTTAAATTGATGCACCTAAAATGCGGAATACGGACTAATGTGGTCCTTTCAATAATTTTTGAAAACATATATAATTAAAAGAAAAAAAGTCAAATTAATTAATCCCTCGTTTTTTTAAGCATAGATCACGTCATAACTTTCATCCCTTGTAAATATCACTTTTATTTTGCATAAAACACGAACAGACTTTAATTCAGCCGAAAATCGTCGATTAGTAAAAACCTTGCGTAGACTCGGACTTCGCAGCCAATCAAATCCGTTTGCACGAGTTCTAAAATTTTCGGCCAAATCTGCCAAGGGTTGTAGAGTAGGTATCGGATCGGAAACCCTTGGCTAGCGAAGATGTAGCTCACCTGAGTTTACTCAGGTGACCTAAAAAGTTGAAGCGGAGTTGAAAATGAAAAATTCGTAGTTTTTCAAGAGGTATCACTCTGTCAAAAATCAGCAGACCATCTGAATTCATCTCACAGATTTGTAATATTTCATAGATCACAAAAAGCTGTAAACAGCCTTATCGAAACTCTTTCTTTAATACATTATATGTGTCACTTTCATGAATTGATAAAAAATGTTAAAACAGAATAAATCTGTTCCAGAAGTAAAAAAAAATTATAATTGAAGAAACGAATTTTTTTTAAACATTGGTTTCTTTTGATATCGTAATATTAGAAAAGTTTATTTATACAATTGCACACAATTGAAACTTTTCAGAATTAGCTAAATATAGTGGCAACTGAGAATATTTTTTTTTTAAATATCAATGATTTTAACTACTTCACATTTTAATTGTAAACCAAAATAAGATGGTTACCAACGTAAACTTTTCAGATTTTCTGTAAGGAGGAAATGCTGGTATTTAATTTTGTATAAAAAAAATTATAAAGCAAATAATCAGTTTTTGTTCTCGATTTGATTTTTTCCCTTCAGATCCATCAAATAACTCAATTTATTTTTCCCCGTAAAGATATGTCCTGTTTATCAGGGAAGTTTGTGAATGGTAAATAGACAGTATATGCATATATATAAATTACGTTCATGCTTATTACAGTGTGGAAATTGAACACTAAGTATTGATAAGTTGTGTCTGCAAACATGAATAAGAACATGCAGTCGCCGTACATGTACAAACTGTTACGTACATGAATCTGAACCCTTTCATCTCGATGGTTTTCTCTTAATTTAATTTTAGGATTTGTAATCTTCACAATTAATGGCCTAGGGTTTCTGATTCGCTATTTTCCTCACAAACCCTTGACCTATGGTACTATTGAAAGTCGGGATTTTAGATGGGAGCTTTTGGTATCATTCGGCAAAACAGCGAATGCTTTTGTTATATTTTCTTTCGGGATATACCATGACTCCGTAGTTCGGGAAAAATGTATTAACAACGTTCCATAAGATAATGTGGCATTCTATAAATGCAATGTGGCTATGGTATGGAATCCGGACATTCCACGTTGAACATTCAGTCATCGACTAAATGGTCGATAACGTGATAAATAATGCGACATTGGTAAAAATAATATGGCGCGACGACGAGGACGCGATGATACTCAGACGATGAGACGATGACGCAACAATGCGATGCCAAGGGTGCGATAATATGATGGTGCAACAAAAAAAAAAAGCATTGCTTCTTCGTCCTCTTATAATCGTGCCATTTTTGTCGCACGATCGTCTCATAGCTATCGCACCGTCACGTCATCGCTCTATAGCATCAATGTAAACATTTTTAGCCGGGCTTATTGCTCAAAGAGCAATTGCCGGCTTATGTCATCCTGTTCAAGACAGGATGTTGACCCCATAGTCTCCATTTTAAAGCTACGTGTAAAAATATAGTTCTTACTCTCAACCGTTTCTGAGATAATACAAACGCTAAATAAAGCAACATAAATAAAATGAAGTTTTATCTAAATAAATAAATATTAGTAGTAATGACTTTGAAAACTTCAGTCTTAAGTCAAAGAACATAGTTTATTAGCGTAAGGATTTCTAATAATCAGTGTTATCGTAGCTCTCTACACTAACGAGGAAAAACAGGAGAGGGAACCAGACTGGCCTGTTTGTTTACATTCAGCCGTAGTACCAGATTAATTTTGATTCTGACAAAATCGGACTGTGGTATTTGGATCGAAAACTCACTGTCAGTGTCTTATAATTTATACTATTTTGTCATCAGAATTTTTAATCTGATATTCTTGTTATTTATTTGTTAATACAATATAAACGTATGATCCATGTAAGAAATTCATTTCACTCTGTAAACAAGCCCGGCTCTCTGTACTTCTGAGTACTTTGATTTCACTTTATCGTCATTGTATCATCGCCATTGCATTACTGTAATATCAAAAACTGACCCCAAACCTCGATTTTTCGATAATAAACTACATGGCCCTATCAACTTTAAAAATTGTTTCACAGGCTCAAATAAATGAATGCAATGGAGCGTAATAATGAAGTAGATGACCATGCCAAAATCCTGACAGAGAGTGTATTATCATTTTACAAACAGCGTGACAGTTTGCTTGATGGGGCGTGCTAAAACTTTGTGTGCTGGTTATCATTTTACTCATCGATTGGATCAATGAAATCAATACTAATTTGCATATGAAACTCAGAATACAACAATCCCAGGGTCCGCCGTCATAAAACTTTGAGAATATCAACTCAACTCTTGAGAATTACTCTGCTGAGAATTTGAGAATAAAAGAGTTTAAGGTATTTTTATTTTTCTCAACTTTTTTATGGCGGCCGCTGAGTCTGAGAATTTTGGATTTGATAAATTTCTCAGACGAGAGCATTCTTAGACTTACGCATGTTTTATAACAGCGGACCCTGATAATACTGGCCAATCACATTGAAGGGTTGTTTACCAGTACGGCATTTGTAGTCACCAGCAACACATGGTCAGTCAAAGCTCGTTTCGTTTCCTGTCCTAAAAAGCATGTATTTATATTTGTTGTGATTTGACCGGGTGGGTGTTTGAATAAGTATAAGAAAAAATAAAGAATAGAATTAGTAAGGCTACTCTTCTTCTGTTGTACTATGTACGTAGCTCTATCAATATCATCATTATAGGAAGTAAAACTTGCTTTGTCCGTTCACATGTAATTGTTGTTTATTCAACACAATTGGTCAGTATTGTCAGTGGTATTGCTGTGTTCCGTGTTTCATATGCAAATTATTATTGATTCTATTGAAATCAAACATCCAATCGATGAGTAAAAATGATAATCAGCATACAAAATTTTAGCACGCCCTATCAAGCAAACTGTCACGCTGTTAGTAAAACAATAATAGTTTCGATAAAATTGCTAGGGATTTTTTGTATTGCATCTCGGTAATACTGACCTTTAACACATTTGCCTTTCGACACCGGAATTAATTTTATTTGGCATACGATCTCATGAGAAGAATATGTAATTATAAAGAATCTTACTTGTGTTTATAGTTCTTTTGGCAATTACAACCTTCGTCCGTGTTTAGATACATAGAGCTACATGTAAATTTTGTTGTCCCCAGCTTTTGCGAAAGGGGACATTTAAGGACGTTCGATCCTGAGCTTTTGAGCGGATTTTTGTCCTGTCCTTTATTTATAAAATTTTGCATCATTTTAAAGTTCTAATATTAAATCTGAATTCAACAATTGAACTATATTCAATGAATTAAAAACGCGATTAAATTTCGTTCAAGTATAATAACGCTAGGAACTTTATTTTGTGGCGGAAGGGTTTTTTTTATTAGAAGAAAATGGTCAGTTTTTTACTTTTCCATGCTGGTTGCACAAAAAGCTGTTTTTGCAGTGAAATGTGTTATACTGGTTCTGAAATATCTATTAAATTATTGTTATGAATTCTTTCAACGAAGTGTGACAAATATAGTTAATATATTTTGAAAATCCGGGGATTTATCGTAAAATTTACACTGTTTTAGTAATAGCTGAAAATTTACTTCATATAACCCCGTTTTTGATGTTCTTTTCTTAATATTTAAGATCACTTTGACCCATTTGCTCAAATTCAGAAAAAGTTTAAGACTTTAAAATAATTTTCTTGCTTATTAAATTTTCAATGCCAGAAAAAACACATTTTATTAGTGCAGAAAAGTCAAATAATTGATTATGCGAAGCAATTTGAAACTTTTTCTTGGTTACAATTTTAAAGTGTCTTTTTTAAATAGACTTAGAGTTCATTTTGTTTCATGTTTTAATTGGATAAAAATATTGGAGGGAAAACGGTAGAGATGTAAATATCAATTAAGAAACAAATTTCAGTGCAAAAAAGTCAAATAAAATGTACTGTAGTGCCAAAAGAAGCATATTGACCCCCATTTTTTGATTAGAATTTTGATTAAGCTCTGTAAGTAGAAGCTAAAAATATACTTGGCAAAAAAAGTTTAAGACATTAAATATTAGGATCCAACGTCGTTAATCTCATTCGTCTGTCCGTATGTCACAAAAACTTGAAACTTGGTCAAAGCTTTGGAAAGAGGTGAGAAAGGGCTTTCGTATTTCACATGTAGATTACCCGTGACAAGAACTTTCCAAACGTAATTATGACTTTTACCCCTTGACCTTGGCTTACAGTACAGACAACGCGGATCCCGTATTAGACCGCGTCCCCTCAGCGTTACACCGTCGCGGGTTTTGATCGTGGTACTACACTGTACCAGCGACCATGTATTTACATCGCGGCGGGGCTAGCCACCGTTATTCTTTAGCTTGGATATATTGTTACCTGTAAAGTGGTATCGATTTTTAATCGTGTCGAAAAAAGGGGCTAAGCGATTAAAGGTTGCGACCACATTAATAATATGATTACCATTTCATGAATTATTATTAATTATTAAGTTTCATTAAATTGTTTAATAAAAGTATCTTTTTAAGCATATTCACTTAAAATTAATTAATTCTAAATTACGTCCGGTAACAGTAATATTGGATGAAATATCGTCAAATAATTTATCTAATATATTTATTTATAAAATAAATTATTCCACCACAAATGGTCTTCAAACTGCTAAATAAGTAACATTAAAATTTAGATTTTAAAGAATGCCATATCCTTTCTAATTATATGTACATGTACTGAAATCCAGTGTTCACGATTAGCCCGTGCAGTTGTACTTTTCAACAAGTTGTGTTTGTGAAACACTATGCGCCCGGCGGCAACAATGTTAAAAACATATTTTAGCATATGTCACAGTCAAGGTCACAAGGTCATTGATCTTAGTGTCATTTGAAAGAACTTGATTAGTGAAATATGCATACCAAATATGAAGTTTCTATCTCTCGTGGTTCAAACGTTATGGTGAAGGTTCAAAAAAGCTATTTTAGCATATAGGACAGAGTCAAGGTCACAATAATGTTCATCGAAGTCGAAAACCAATATATAGAATTGTGTATCTAAGTGTAGTCTACTTGTGTGCCAAGTAATATTGAAATCAAACCAAAACTGTAGGAGGAGTAGCATTTTGAAAGAATTTCACAGAAATTTCTATGTTTAGTAACAACGCCAACACCGTTCATAGAAATCAAAAACCGATATACAGAATTATGTATCTTAGTGTTGTCTACTTTATGTGTGCCAAGTTATATCATAATCAGAACAAAACTGTAGGAGGAGTAGTATTTTGAAAGAATTTCACAGAAATTTCTATTTTTAGTAACCACGGCAACACTATTCATCGAAATCAAAATCCGATAATCAGAAATATGTATCTTAGTGTAGTCTGCTTGTGTGCCAAGTTATATTGAAAGCAGACCAAAACTGTAGGAGTAGTAGCATTTTGAAAAATTGTTTACAGACAGACAGACAGACGGACGGACGCCGGACGCATTACTATCGCATAAGCTCTTCTGGTCTGACCAGTAGAGCTAAAAATAATTTTAGTGATTACTTTTGAATGATATATGATAGGGTGCTCATATCTGACACAATATGCCATAAATAGTGGCATTCTAACCACTGTGACACCGAAAGCGAAACTGATTCCAAATAGTGAATCTTTGAAAATTCAAATTCTTTTATGTTGTGTTTTTCAAAAGGGAACAAATGTTTTGAGAAATACATTTTTTGGCCTCTTTTTAGCTCTACTGGTCAGAGACCAGAAGAGCTTATGCGATAGTAATGCGTCCGTCGTCCGTCCGTCTGTCTGTCTGTCTGTCTGTAAACAATTTTTCAGAATGCTACTCCTCCTACAGTTTTGGTCCGATTTCAATATAACTTGGCACACAAGTAGACTACACTAAGATACATAATTCTGTGCATCGGTTTTTGATTTCGATGAACAGTGTTGCCGTGGTTACTAAAAATAGAAATTTCTGTCAAATTCTTTCAAAATGCTACTCCTCCTACAGTTTTGGTCTGATTTCAATATAACTTGGCAAACAAGTAGACTACACTAAGATACATAATTCTGTGCATCGGTTTTTTATTGCAATGAACGGTGTTGCCGTGGTTACTAAAAATAGAAATTTCTGTGAAATTCTTTCAAAATGCTACTCCTCCTACAATTTTGGTCAAATTTCAGTATAACTTGGCACAAAAGTAGACTACACTAAGATACATAATTCTGTGCATCGGTTTTTGATTTCGATAAACGGTGTTGCCGTGGTTACTAAAAATAGAAATTTCTGTGAAATTCTTTCAAAATGCTACTCCTCCTACAGTTTTGGTCTGATTTTGATATAACTTGGCAAACAAGTAGAGTACACTAAGATACATAATTCTGTGCATCGGTTTTTTATTGCAATGAACGGTGTTGCCATGGTTACTAAAAATAGAAATTTCTGTGAAATTCTTTCAAAATGCTACTCCTCCTGCAGTTTTGGTCCGATTTCAGTATAACTTGGCACACAAGTAGACTATACTAAGATACATAATTCTGTATATTGGTTTTTATTTTGATGAGTGGCAAGGATCATTTTTCTATTTATTGCTGATTTAAAGTCTCAAGTCCCAACTGCTACTTTTCTCTTCCTTTGTTTTAAGTATAAACCAGTAGAGCTACAGTCTCGACAGAGACTTCTGGTTTTCTAGTAAACTTTTCATGTATGAATGTTAATTTAGCACAAATGTTATCAAGTTCGATATTAAAAAAGTAAGGAAGTAATTATAAAATGAAACAGATATATGAAAGGAAATTTTGGTTTGACAAAAATAATATCAAAATTGCACGTATTTTTCTCATGAAAGGAATTATCTAGTTGGAAATAGGGAAATTACTAATACTTCTAAAGTCAAGGTACACTTCATATTTATAAACACGCTTGTGAAAACGTATAAGTTAAAACATGATGGAGAGAGGTAAGAAAAAAATTATTGCGAGCATTGAATGGTTATATCTTACATTTTTATGTCTCCCCAGATCAAAGTTTCTAAGGGAATAAGCTTTGTCTTTAATACAGTGTGAGTTGGTCCTCAAAAACTTTAATTATGGTCATAACTTTTCAACAGTTGATGCCAGAAATTCCACAGGCATATTCGTAAAAAAGTCTTGTATTTGGGTACTAACATTTTGACCTTTACCTCTTGGAAGTTTGGTCTGCTGCCATTTTCAAATTTATGTGTATTCACAGATGAAATTTGTATTGAAAAAGACACAATAACGGGTGCATCTATAGGTGTTTCACAAACACATACTGATTTAAGAAACTTTAATTTTCGTCACTGTTTTATACCAAAGCTAATTAAAATGCATCCAGAAGAAAACAGTTTTAAAATATATAAAAAAAGATTGTTAGGAGAACGAAAATGATTTCAGTTTAATGTACATGTAATTTTAAACCATCTAAATATGTGTTGTCAAATTTTAAACTATAATAATTGGAAAACAAATTCAAAACGTTAATCTGCACAGTTACATTTTACGTTTTTTTAGCCCTCAAGAATAATTCTTGATATTGTTGATTAAAGCTCAGATTGCTTTTCACTTTCAAAAACCTACGACGAAATCTTAGAAGAGGGTTAAATTCATAAGGTAAAATTTTAATATACTTAAAAAACTTCTATGACGTCACCCATTGTTATTAGTCTACGTATATTTTACCAATTCAATCAGCACTAGTTGGATATTTCAAAGATCCAACTGGCCATCAGTTGGATATTCAAATATCCAACTGCCTATCGGTTGGATATTTAAATATCCAACTAAGGTGCATAAAACATGAAACAATGAACAAAAGAGAAAAAAAAGTTTTAAAATGTATTTCAAATGCACATGAAAAATAATTAATATTATACTCCAAATTTGCCTTACTATTAGAATCACTTTCAGTGCACACGGAATACGCAAGTTTCGAGATTACTTCCCTTGATGCGCTCTTTTGTCGCGGAGGTGAGTTTCGTTTCCGCGTAAACCGGAAGGTGGGACAGTTTACATTGGATACTTCGGTAAAATCTGTGAATATCGCAATGCCCGTTTACCACTGTTGTGTGCCGGGATGCACGTCATCTACACGAAAGCAGTTGAATTTATCAAAGTATCCCTATCTTGAAAATGTAAAATTTTTCTCTTTACCCAAAAAATCGGACAAAATTAAACAAAGTAAATGGATTGATATGTTTCGACGAGAAAAAGCATGGAGACCCAACAAATATACTAGAATATGTT
>NW_026934541.1:0-6076 GCF_032062105.1 Saccostrea cuccullata | reverse complement strand
TTGGGTAACTCAATCTTTCCCTATAAATATTAGTAAAACGTCTGTACCTGTATTTCACTTTTTATCTTGTGTGTTCATAAGAATTGCATACGCAATACTACACAAGGAAATCATCATGTGAAAATAAAACGGAAAGTGGTAAACGACAAGCAATGCACAAGTTAAGAAAAAAAGCATACTAAATTTATTGCATATAAGTCAATCGATAACGATGTATCTACGACATACTACAAATACCGTCCTGCATACATTAATTATTTTACTGGATTAAACATGATCCAGCGATTGGTTGGTTCGCGAAGATAAATATCTGCGAGGTTGAGGTATGGCGAATCTCGCGGATATTTCTCGCTCGCCTATAAAAATTGGTTAACAGCTGAGGCCTGAACGACAGGCCACACGTTCGCGAGCGCTCGCCAAGTTAAAAATGTGTAGTAAAAAGGTCCTTTCAATATCGTTAACTTCTTTTCAAGTAGTGTACAGGTAATTTGATCTAGATGTTCAACAGGCTCCAATGTCAACTATTTCATGTATCTAAAGCTACCGCGGCAGAAGTGATTTCCAATTTTTTTTTATTCTATTCAGACAGAATTATCAACTTTTTTGTTTTATATGATACGTTCCTATTGCATTTTTCTACGGAAACATTGCCATATTGCAAGACTTCTTTTTTAAAAAGTATAATAGATATTAAAAAAAGAAAAACGGTTATGAAAAGCCTAAAGTCTATACTATCTATGATAAAAATTGCGTAAGTATTTTGCAAGAGGCATTTTTTATGGTTCGTGGACTTAGCTCTTTAAAAAAGAACACAAAAATAGGGACCTATACTGGCTACAGTGTTTTGTATTCCTATTATCTGTTTAAAAATAACAAGTTTAATAAAACAAGTCTTTACATTTTATATACTTACAAAAGTATATGAGATATATTTCACACGCTGCATCATCACGAAGACAATAATGTTTCAAATCAAAATTTCCATCTTCTACAGAAAACACACATGTACTGATTCAAATCTTGGTTGTTGTTATTATGGTATAACAAACCCGATCTATGATAATGAAATGTTGAACCCAACATAAATGTAGCGTGGGAGAAATTATCTTACAAGCCGGAGTTGTCACCTAGTGGCCAACTCTTGTTTTGAATGAAATTTCAAAGTATTAGCTTTCAGCTAACGGTCAACTGGCCGTTTTATGCAAATCAGTTGATCGCTTTTCAGAAAAGCATTCAACTCCGATTGGTCAACTGTTTTCGCATTATTAGTTGACGACTAGTTGATGGCTAGTTCACGACTACTTGACGGTCAACTACACATTTTCGTATGGGTTATAATCAAGAACAAAAATATCAAGGGTCATTCCCCGATGCAGGACATAAAATTTACGTTTAGAACTGTAAAGAGTTAAGATTAGACTTGATTACATGGCCAAATTTATAATACAGTCAAACCTGTATTAAGAGACCTTTCAACGGAGAAAGGAAAAAAGGTCACATATGACAGGTGGTCTCTTAATACAGGTTTTTTTAATTTTCGAAGTGTTCAAAGTATACCATGATGAAAACATCACACATGTACATGTATGTTGAATGTATTTTATAGCACCTTATGTTTATTTCCACTTTTTAATAGGTACTGCTCAACTCTAAAATGCTTTTAAAATCGTCCTGTTAAGAAATAAACATTTCTTGATCCACACCTGAGTCATTTGAATATTGGGAAAAATTGTGAACATCTGAAAATGTTACTATTTTTTCATACAGTATAAAAAGACTGCAAAGTTTTTCCCCCCTTATAAAAGTTTTTTTTTTAACAATTAGCTTATAAATAAATTTGTATGCTTTGCATATTACTCAGAATAAAAATTGTATCAAGATTTTTGTTATACATGCACTTGGTATCAAAATAAATTATATTTATGACTGAAATATTTATTTAACCTAGGGCCTAATTAATTTTTTTTCCATTACTGAACTACAATGTCTGATGGCCTGTTTGTGATTTAATCAAATCACTTCAATTATCACATGGTTTGGGTGCTAGCTAGCGTGTGTTTACATACCCATTGGTGTCACAATGCACTTAAATAAACATCTATGATTTAGTTATATGTTAATTAAAGTTAAACAGGCATTTTTTTATACCTGAATATCCATTTGGCCCTTATAACATGAAATGATATCGGGATCGACCTCGAACGTTTATTTTCAAAATGGCGCTCGATCACTGGACAGAAAAACGTCATGTTTTAGATTTTGATGTTTATTCAATAAATATCAAAGCGTAAGTAAAAATGTCCATTTATAAATGTTGTTTATTCGTAAAACTCGCATTATATAATTATAAAATAAATAAAAGCGTGTCTGTAGTTGTTTTGAACTAAAAACGGAGCATGTTAGACCGAAATCGAAAGTAGGAATTGGAAATTATGTAGTCGTTCAATTCAGGTAAAATTGCTTGAAATTCCTAAAAATGGTCAGAAAAATCACGGTCGTTGGTCGCGTTAGACAGGTGGTCGTTTAATACAGGTAGAATATGTAGGGAAAAGCATTGGGGGGAATTTTTACGGTCACATGTGACAGTGAGTCGTTTAAAGGTCTCCGGAAACATACGTAACAACTTTGCATAATCGCGAAGCAAATAACATATACACAAGACTTGTAAAAGTCTCCGTCTTCTAACTCATTCATAAAGCGTAGTAAACAGCCAATAAACAAACAGGTAAATTTCCGGCAGTTCTCGGAATCGCTATATCTACCATCGGAAGTCAGCGCGGTAAAAGAAAACTACAGTACTACTACATGGACATCAAAAAAAGACCTGCTTATCAGTAAAATATGGTGATTTGTGCGGTTGTGAATTGTAATAACAATCCAGAGAATACTGCTGGTGTGAGTTTTCACAGATTTCCAAATGTCAAAAAGAGGAAAGATCTTTATTTGAAGTGGATCTACCAAGTAAACAGATCAGCTTCTACACAAACACTACGTTAGACAAATTATGGACCCCAAATTATCATTCTGTGAGTTTTGCTCCGACCATTTTACTTCGGACTGTTTTACGAAGAATCTATCTGTAGTGGAATCAATGAATCTTACAGGATTTAAAATAAGATTAAAGCCTGATGCGTACCCGACCCTACTCCTAGGTCCACAACAGCCACAAGCCGTCATACCAAGTATCAAGCCAGCTTTCAAAAAGAAGGAAGCACAGAGGGTATGTATTTATAGAAATAGGATTTGTTCACAAATTAAATAATGTATTATACCCAGCTTTTATTATAATGCTCACCTTATATTCATTTCTTGAATGGAGCGCAATACACAGTTCAGAATATACAGGCTAACAACAGGTTTCTGAATTTTCTCCACATTTAATTAGCATGGTTAATTTTAACATTTGATATAGGAACTTTCTAGAACAAAAAAAAAAAAGACTTACACAATTAAAGGCAGAAATTTTGAATAGAGAACAGCATTGAACATACAACATAAACTAATTAAAAATAAAGTTTATTTTGAAATTCAGGATTCCTTATGCGGGAAATGTTTTTCTATGCTTTATTTCGCAAAAGATATGTGGAGCTGCCCATTTTTAGATAAAATAATGTTTTAATAAATTTCATGAAAAAAAAGGCAACAAGCTCTTTCATTTATTTTGATGTTCGAGTTGTAGGTCATATCAGAGGCATATAATGACTACATGTGTCATCAACGAGAGGCTTTGAACACCCCGCCCCCTGAACCTGATTCAGATGATGAGATCATTGAGGAAAACAATGAACATGATGAAGCTCCAACAGTTGGGGAGAAAAGGGATGCATGTATGCAGACCGAGATAAAAGTATTTTCCTATTTTCTGGAGATATTTTTTGTTAGTTTTTAAATTTATGAAGATATCTTTTATTTAGGTAACAATGTATATATGCAAAAGTTACAGTTTTTTTTTTAATTTTCTCTCTTATTTTAGAAGGTTTATGTAAAGAGGATCCAGACAGAAGAGTTAGACTTGAAACCAATCCAGAGGACTATTGGTACAATGACAGATTTCCGTCAAACGCCAGTCCTGAAATTAACTGCAACTATGACGGAAGATGTGGTCCAGAAATCTGTGGGAACTGAGACTGATGCAGCAGTACTGCCCCTCCAGTGCAACAGTGAAGATCAACAAGACACAGACTCGGAGGACAGTTCTGACGAGGAAGATGAAGATTGGCTTCCAGATGATGAATCTGGTGATGACTATGATGAAGCAGTTGATGAACTGTAAGCATAATATATCTCCATCTTTCTAAGCATTTACTATAAATCTATATTTTATTCTTGAAAAACTTTTTTATTTCCTTTAAACCTGATTTTATTGTAAGCAAAACCTTTTTAAAAGTCTGTTGCTCATTCACTTTATCTTTACTTTGAAAAAAATTTTAATACTATTTTTTGATGTTTCCAAGGGATATCACAGACCATCAAGAAGACCGAGCCCATAGAGAGAGGAAATGCATAGTTTATGAGAGTTGCTTGAAAGAACTTTTGTCACCCTGTAGGAGTTGTCAAGAGCATTGCAGAGTTGTGATAAAGAGCAGGCTGGGGTCATTTGTGCGTTTGTTGTCTTCCTGCGCTGCTTGTGGATTTGTGTTCACTTGGGGTAGCCAGCCATTGACTTCCAGGCTACCTTCTGGGAACTTGGAAGTAGCAGGGAGTATTTTATTCTCAGGAGCTAGTGTATCCAAAGCTCTTCAACTATTTAACAATATGAACATTATGTGCATTAGTGAAAGGACATTCAGGTATATTCAGAGTTCATATCTTATCCCTGCGGTGCGGAACATCTGGATAGAGTACCAGAGAGCTGCACTGCAACAGTGTGTTGCCAGAGACGTCAAAGTGGGTGGTGATGCTAGGTGCTGAAGTCCTGGACATTCAGCAAAGTATGGCAGTTATTCATTAATGGACCTTGAAAGTGGATTGATCTTAGCAGTTGAATTAGTTCAGGTAAAGCAAAATATGTTTTATATGAATTATTTCATACAATCAATATGCAATATTCCAATACTGCAAATATATAGTTAAATAGGTCAAAGTATTTAAATGAGTAGGGACAACTACACTTTACCGGTACGTCAAAATAACGTGGAAATATCACGTGCTCTTTATCTAGAAGAGAGTCACGCGTCAGCGTGACGATTTCGCTAAAAAGGCAATAAAATGCAAAAATAACCTATTTTTTTTAATTCCTCGTCATTTTCATGTTAATAAACTTCGTTTAATTAACGAAGTTATTAATTAAAACTAAAAGCACTTTCAAAACAAACCTTTGGCTTTCATTTTGTCGGCCACATTTCAAAGTCGTGACGTTGTTAAGCACGTGACTTATTTCAGTGCTGTGATTGGTCAGGGTAGGTGACGTGAAATATAGAAAGTTTGACTTCCACTCTATTTGATTGTAAACAGTGATTCATCATGCACCTTATTTAAGATGATTTGTGTTGTGTTTTCTATGAATGGATATTTTTAATTGACTGACTGCAACACTCTAGAATTTTTGGAAATTTTAGCGATAAATGTGATCCTTAGTTTATGGAAATGTTGAATAAGTGGAAGGGCAAAACTTGTAAACATGAAGTGGGGACGGTCTTGTTTCGAGAAACAGCAATCGGCAGTATAAGAAAAATGAAACGTAAGAGACACATCTTAGATTTCTGGAAACAGAGCTGCAGTAAATCCTTGATTTACGGACTAAAATTTATCTATTTCAATTTGCAAAACACTGGATACTTTACAATCATTGAATCCACATGGAATGCAGTTATATAGGAAATCTCTACTAAAACAAGAATGCACTAGGATAGTAGCTATAATTAAAAATTGACGTTTATCTCCTTCATCACCCATAAAAACGTATTTACAACTCATCAAAAAAAGACACAATGGTTCTACATGCATATTGACACGTACGTATGGCCCCGAGTCTTAACGCAGATTTATCTAACGACTAAGGTAAGTATGTTTTATTTATTTTTACGTATTGGGGGCTGCCGACCCAACACCCCCGCTTAAAAAAGCGAAACCCCAT
>NW_026934540.1:0-60596 GCF_032062105.1 Saccostrea cuccullata | reverse complement strand
GCATCTTTCCACCACAGGATTTATGGATATTCAAATTATTTGAATTTTTATTTTGAAGAAACGCTTTTCCCCATAGACTTCAATGCAATCTTTGTTAATAAACTACTGCTTAGGTAATGAACTTTTTGAAAATTTCTCGTGGGCAATCCTTTTCCACTATAAAATGCTTTAATATAATATCAGAGTATTGTTTACTTGACGGACATTTAAGGGTAGAGAATTTGGTACCATTAGGGATTGAAATTCTTAAAAGAGAATGAATCATTATGTTACAGAACACTCTTCAGGCTCCAAATAAAACGGCGAATCCTCGCAAATAAAGGGGAGTTTTAGTCCGTCTTCTCCTGTGTAGTACGTGTAGTTCTTCTCAGTCACCCAGCGCCACCTACCGTCGTTATGATAAGTCAAAAGGAGACCAAAGATTGGGTCAACTGCTGTCTCACCCTCATCGTTAGGATTCCAGTTCTGATACGTCACAGGAGTCCAATTATCAAAAATGAGTCTTTCATTGTCGTCAAATGTCAAAACATTGGCACGAAATGCAAATGAACCGTTGAGATCAACTTCTGCAGAAGAGGACAAGAAAAAAATTATATCATCTTCAAATTTGAAACATCATCGATACAATATGAGTTGTTGCTTTACATCCTGAATGCTCTGAAAATTATAAAATTTGATCCGCTGTATCCAAATTCAGTAGACATTTTAAGGGAAAGTATTATCTTTTTTTTGCCTCGTGGTATGTGTTACAATAGAATATCTTCTAACGAGCATAAGCAAACCTAAACCAAACTTTATTTCAATTTGAATAACAAAGGAATATAATGTTTATGAGTGAAATTAGAAATAAACAATTTTGATACCTGCAGAAATATATTTTATGTTATAAGGAACCTAGAAGAATCTTACATGTACAAGATAATGTCAAGGACACGAAGCAGAGGTCAGGACACATGATTTTTTGTATAATCTAAACACCTTCCTTGATTAACTTAATCTACTAGTATAGAAATTAGATAACCGTAATGTCAGTGAAAGTATTCTATATTTGCTCTGCTCCTACTTCCTATTGTTATATGGATCTTGCAAACTGTTCGTTTTCTCCTTATGTTTCACTGAATGGAAACTAAATGGTAGAGGTCTAGTATTAAGGATGCTCTAAACACTGCACATAAAAGAGTTCTGTATGCAACCTCTCAGTGTATTTTTGTGTTATCTGTTGATAAATTGCCTGCGTACATATTTAACGAGACCGAGTCTAACCGAGTGCGCATGACTTGTTTATTTATTTCATACAGTCTTCAGTGCAACAGTATAACTTAGCCATTTTTTTTTATTACAAAATAAACATTATTTAAAACCCTTACTGGTCTAAAAGGGTGATTTTTACAATATTAATAAGAAAAAAATGCTGAAATGGCTTAAACGACGTCAACATTTTCGGATTTTGTAAGCTAGGCATGACACAGAAGAATGGCGTTTGTATATTCAAGACGTCCATAGATACTACACTAAAACCTTATGACAGACCAAAAGTAACTATTTTTCCGTACAAATTTTGCGCCAATGATTCATCTGCATTTATATGTATTTATGCAGTAATGTGACAATTTTTGAGGAATTGGGCTCTGTTGAAAAAGTAAAATTTATAATTAATTCCTATTCCAAGATAGATGGTCTTTTTTTTCCTAAATTTCACAATTTGATGATTTTAACTACACCTTCTATCTATTTCAATGAAAAAGAATTCTCTAGGGCAGAAATACAAAGAATATGGGAAAAAATGAATTATATGGAGCTTTTCCAATATTTCCCATAGGGTTCAATAGTAAAAATAAACATTTGAGATGACCCTTAAAGAAATCGGGACGGTAAGCATTTCATTTTATCAGTCTTAAAGCAATAGCTATAACAGTAAAAAAAATTCAAAATCCCTAAAGCAGAAATAAGTATTTAGACTCGGTCTCGTTAAAATATGAAATGTTTTCATCTGTAAAATTTAACGTGAAAAAATCAAAACAATGCAATTTTCATTTTGCTGTGCCATTTTAGTGTAAATATGATAATGTGTCATATAGAGAGGAAAGGTAAAGGTTTTATTCCAGTTTTGACTTTTTTTAATTTATAGGCATACATGTATTTTTCAGTTAAAAAAATAGTGCGTATGAATTCTTTTGACTGAAATTTATTATAGATATCCGATTTTGATAACTGGTACTTTACTGAAATCAAAACAGCGAATAATTGAAAAATAAAGTTATGAAAAACTCTTGAAGTAAAACCTGACGAGATTAATCATGAAGAGTTATTCCTCTTGTCTCATAAAAGCTTTTTACCTTTTGTGACATAAAAAAACCCACAAGTAACATCTTTTTTAAAAGCTTGCCAGACTAAATCAATCAATATCTGCGTGAGAAGGGATAAACATCTGGAGCAATAGCTTTAATTTGTAGGTTTAAAATATGTACTCACCATTTATTTTGAAAATCTTGTGTAAATGAAAACCTCATTGTATTAAATCATTTCTACACTGCATACTAAAGAGTTGTTATTCTGTGGCTGTTTCCTTCATGTGGAGTGGTCTGCCTTTGGATATAAATTGATTTCAAGCTGCATCGCAACACCTTTTAAAGATTTAAAGATGGATATAATTTGATACACATTTTAATGGATTGTATTTTCTCCACTGAAGTAAACTGTAGTAATGTGTGTCCATTACTTTTTTTTTTTAAAGTGAAGGGGTGGGGGGTATAGTGAGAAAAATCCAAGATTTCGCAAGTTTCTGATCTATTGTATACATCTGAACAAAGATTCTGTTATGGGTCAGAATAACCCTAAATGCCAGCAAAGATCAATCACACAGTTTAAACTTAACAATAATTTATTTACAGTAATATACAAATCATTAAGTACAAACTTAGCAAAAATCTAAAAATACATACATCAGAGTGTCCGTTGCTGCAGTCAATGTCCCAGTGAAAATATATCCCAGTTGTAACTCAATGGTGCTCATACGACAAGAGTATATCTATGCATCGAATTGACAGGATATTTATACAGTAATATAAATCTAGAATATTCTAGAAGTTGTAAGTACATGATATTACTGGAAAGTTCTGGACATGCACAAAGTTCAAGAATGTTCTAGAAAAATGACCGAACATGTTGACCACTCTGGAATGTTCAAGAAACTTAATGTTACTAATAATATACATGATGAAATATTACAAATACAACACACCTCACAACACCTCCCCCTTAAAAAGTTTGAATGTCAATGAAAACTTATATTGTCAAAATGAAATATATGTACATTAATACAAAATCATGTATGATCACGATACTCTAGACAAGGCATCTGCAATAACATTGTCTTTGCCTTTGATATGCTTTATTGTTATGTTGTATTCTTGTAACAACAAACTCCATCTAGTCAGTCTTTGATTCTTGTTTGACAATTTATGCAAAAATGTCAGGGGGTTGTGATCAGTATATACAAGAATTGGATGCAAAGTAACATTCAGATAAACATCAAAATGCTGCAAGGCTAACAACTAAGCAAGGCATTCCTTTTCAATGGTGGAATACTTTTGTTGACATTTTGTAAGTTTCTTTGAAAAATAAGAAACAACTCTATCTACATTATCACTATGTTCTTGAAACAAAGCTGCCCCGATTCCAACATCACTAGCATCAACAGTAAGCTTGAATTGCTTAGAAAAATCTGGAGTTGACAGAACTGGGTTGCTCATAAGGACAGATTTGATTTTATGAAATGATTTTTCACAGTCTTTTGTCCATTCAAAGTTAACCCTCTTTTGTAAATGATTTGTAAGTGGACTAACAACTGAGGAAAAATTTGGACAAAATTTTCTGTAAAACCCAGCCATGCCCAAAAACCTCATTAATTCTTTCTTGTTTGTAGGAATCGGGAATTTTGCAATAGCTTCCACTTTAGCCATAATAGGTGTAACATAACCTTGACCTACTTTATGACCTAAATACTCTACATAGGCATGACAAAATTCGCTCTTCTCAAGGTTCACAGTTAAGTTTGCTTTAGCTAAAATGTCAAATAAAGCACGCATGATTCGGAGATGTTCGTCCCATGTGTCGCTGTATATGATGACATCATCAATGTAGGCCTCGCATCCCTCAAGGTCTTGAAGAAGGGAGTGAATCATCCTTTGGAATGTAGCCGGTGCGTTTTTCATGCCAAAAGGCATTACTTTATACTGGTAAAGTCCATCTGGTGTAGCAAAAGCAGATATTTCTTTTGCTCTTTCTGTTAACGGCACTTGCCAGTATCCTTTCAACAGGTCAAATTTACTGACAAATTTCGCGTTTCCAATATTGTCAATACAGTCATCGATTCTAGGTATTGGATATGAATCAGTTTTGGTAACAGAATTCACCTTTCGAAAGTCTGTACATAATCGGTAGGTACCGTCCTGTTTTGGTACAAGAATACATGGTGAGCTCCAATTGCTTTTACTAGGTTCAACAATGTCATTGTCCAACATGTACTGCACTTCCCTTCTTAGGTACTGCAATTTTATTGGATTGAGACGGTACGGATGTTGTTTGATAGGCAGAGCGTCGCCAACTATAACATCATGACAAGCTGCCTTAGTTTTCTTTGGAACATCCGAGAAGATTTGATGGTACTCATTCATCAAGTTTTTAACTTGTTCTTTTTGGTGAATGTTCAAATGTCCAAGTTTGGCATCAAAATCAGCCAAAATTTCTGAGTTTTTCAAGCGGACACTCTGATTACAATCTTTCTCATTCATCTCTACACTCGTATCACTCTCAATACAATTTTGAACAGTCTTAGCGTTGGCTAAAGTGGAAACTGGTTTTATAGAATTTCGGTCACACCTTTCAAAATACTCTTTTAACATGTTAATGTGACAAACCCGTTTCTCTTTACGTCGACCTGGTGTCTTAACTACATAGTTTACATCACTGATCTTGCTTTCAATTTCATAAGGGCCATAAAATTTGGCCTGTAAAGGATGACCAGGAATAGGTAAAAATACAAGAACCTTATCACCTGGCTTAAACACCCTATTTCTGGCATCTTTGTCATACCACATTTTCATTTTCATCTGAGAACTCTTCAAATTTTCTTGTGCTAATTTACAAGCATTGTAAAGTTTTTCTTTGAAATCAGACACATAATCTAAAAGATTAAGATCACTAGTCTCAGTCAGCCACTTTTCCTTCAACAATTTCAAAGGACCTCTAACTGTATGACCGAACACAAATTCAAAAGGACTGAACCCAAGAGACTCCTGGACTGCTTCTCGTGCAGCAAATAGTACAAGATGAACCCCTTCATCCCAGTCTTTCTCATACTGGTAACAATAAGTCTTCAGCATTGTTTTTAGGGTTTGATGAGAACGTTCTAGCGCTCCCTGGGACTCAGGATGATAAGCAGTTGATCTATATTGCCTTATACCCAACTCATGCATGACTTGCTGGAACAACCCCGACATAAAATTTAAGCCTTGATCCGACTGAATTGCCTTTGGTGCTCCTACAAAACTGAAGAACTTGGTTAGGGCCTTAACTATGCTCTTTGCCTTTATATTCCTAAGAGGTATGGCTTCAGGGAATCGAGTGGATGTACACATAATGGTAAGTAAATACTGGTTCCCAGATCTGGTCCTAGGCAAAGGTCCTACACAATCCACCAACACTCGACTAAACGGTTCTTCAAAAGCTGGAATTGGTTGGAGAGGGGCGGATGGTATCTTCTGATTCGGTTTACCTACCATCTGACAGACATGACACGACTTACAAAACTCAGAAACATCCTTCCTTAGCTTAAGCCAATAAAAATGACTCAAAATCCTATTATAAGTCTTATTGATACCTAAATGACCAGCCATAGGTGTATCGTGAGCTAAACTCATGACATCTCGACGATAAGCAGCTGGGACCACTATCTGGTGAACAACACGCCACACTTCATCTGGGGAAGCGTCAGGTGGTCGCCATTTTCGCATAAGGATGCCATCTTTCATATAGAAGCATTCTCCAACTTTAGTAGCCTCTTCTGGTGGAATTGCCCTCTTACTAAGTTGAATGATATCTGGGTCTTTATGTTGTTCAGAGAGTAAACATTCTCGGCTGAGGATGTCCTTGCCTTGGCTAACCATTGGATGCAACTCATCATCCTCACCACCAAATTTTGGTAAAAGTTCTTTCTTATCTTGCTTCTTGATATTGTGTGGTTCCATGCTTGTTTGAGTGCCATCAAGGTCAGATAAGAAAGTGTCATTCAAATCAATATCGAACAGAGGAATTCGTCTCGTCAAAGGCTTGAGTATGGTCTGCCTCCATCTCTTGTCTTCTGGCCATCGCTCTAGTAACAGCACAGGCTGGATAAATGTCATCATCATCATCGCACATGACATCTGGAGTGATTTTCTCACAAACTATAGGATCTGGTACAACTTTTCCACCAGCTAAATCGTTGCCTAGCAACAAAGAAATGCCTGGAACAGGAAGAGTAGGTCGAACACCTACGATAACAGGTCCAGTAACTAAATCTGACTTCAAACTAATTCTATGCAGAGGAACATCAATGACGCCTAGCTCCACATCCTGTAATAAAACTGACCCACCAGTAGAAGTCTGCTCAGACAAAGGAAGCACGCCCTCTAACAATAACGTCTGTGCAGCACCAGTATCTCTCAAAATCTGGACAGGTTTTATTTCGCTAGAGTCACTGAGTGAAACAAATCCCTGAGACAAAAAGGGCTTATAATCCTCCATAGAATCAATAGAACTGGACTGTGAACCCTGGACATCAGGAGTGTCAGAACAAATCGAAACTAAGGCTTCTCTATCTCCTCTAACTGCCGCACAAGCATGTGGTTGAGTTTTATCAAAGTCATTTTTTCTCTTAAGTTTAAAGCATTCACTGATCAGATGACCTTTTTTCTTACAATAACTACAAGTAGGAAGCGACCCTATTCCAGAAGATCCTTCAAAACGTCCTGGACCGGACTTAGAACCACCTTGGGATGGAGACTGGGAACTTGTGAAAGACTGAGACCCTGAACCACTCTTTTTATATGTGTCTGAATTTGTAGAATTACTGCTAGTCTGAGATCTTGATACAAAATTCTTTTTATGAGACAGAGCATAAGTATCAGATATGACTGCTGCCTCTTCAAGAGTTTTAACATTCTTATCTTCTAGATGTGTTTTCAAATCTTGAGTAACACATTCCTTAAACTCTTCTACCAGGATGACTTGGCGCAAATTAGCAAAGGTTTTATCAAGTTTCTTAGATCTAAACCAGTGATCGAATAAATCTTCTTTCTCTCGTGAAAATTCAACAAATGTTTGATTATCAAACTTTCTATACTTTCTGAACTTTTGTCTATACGCTTCAGGTACTAATTCATATGCTTTTAATATTGCTGCTTTGACCTTCTCATAGTCTGAACTTTCAGCTACCCTTAGTGCAGAGTATACCTCAGCTGCTTTGCCAACCAGTACACTTTGTAACATTGTTGACCAAACGTGTTGTGGCCATTTAAGATTTTCTGCGACTTTTTCGAATTGGGGAAAATACTTGTCTACAGATTTTTCTTGAAATTTCGGAACTAACCTAATATTTTTTGCTGCATCAAATTCATTCTTGACAAATGGGGGTTCTGGTTTCTGCTGTAATCTTAATTTCTCTAACTCAAAGTGCTCTTGTCTTTCTAATTTGTCTAATTCAAATTTCCGTTCACGCTCTCGTTCTTCTCTTTCTCTGTCTCTTTCTCGCTCTTCTCTTTCTAATTTTTCTCTTTCTAATCGCATTTTCTCTAACTCTAATTGAAACTGATATTCTGCCATTTTGTAACAGCCTAACTCTGTTTTAACTGTATATTCTGGAAGATCGTATTTTTCAAAGATGTTTTCTTCTACTAGTTTGTTTGCAACCTTAATTCTAATGTCTTGCTTTCTCTGATTTAACATCTAACCCAAAATGCAAACCTAATGCGATCAAGTCATCCTTTTTTAACGTATCAAAAACCTGAACACTTGGCGAACTAAGAAAGTTTGTGACCGAAAATACCATGTTGATTTTTGCTGGCTTATAGTCAAATTTAATGGTTCAATAAACAAAATTCTGACAATAAACTGCAAAAGTGCAAGAAATTCTTTATCCCGGACGAGCCCCCAATTCTGTTATGGGTCAGAATAACCCTAAATGCCAGCAAAGATCAATCACACAGTTTAAACTTAACAATAATTTATTTACAGTAATATACAAATCATTAAGTACAAACTTAGCAAAAATCTAAAAATACATACATCAGAGTGTCCGTTGCTGCACACAATGTCCCAGTGAAAATATATCCCAGTTGTAACTCAATGGTGCTCATACGACAAGAGTATATCTATGCATCGAATTGACAGGATATTTATGCAGTAATATAAATCTAGAATATTCTAGAAGTTGTAAGTACATGATATTACTGGAAAGTTCTGGACATGCACAAAGTTCAAGAATGTTCTAGAAAAATGACCGAGCATGTTGACCACTCTGGAATGTTCAAGAAACTTAATGTTACTAATAATATACATGATGAAATATTACAAATACAACACACCTCACAATATATGATATATTATGCATCTAGATTCCCTGACATGATTCTATGTCTAAATTTTCATATTGAAATAGGTTCATTGGCAATCACTATATAAATTCAATATATGAGTTATACATCTTTTATCATTATTATATAGATATTGCGTTAATTCGTTTAGATACTTATCTATCAGTAAGAGACTATTTTTTGATGTGTTTTGTATAAATCATTTTATTATATAGCTCATAAATAGTCTCCATTAAAACATTACCAAATTCTAGAGAATTTTAACGTTCAATATCTTGACATTTTATTGAATGCTGAGTTTGTATATTGTGTACGAGTATGCCAGTAAGATGTCTTTATTATTAACACAAAAATGTAATACTTATAAAAATTTTAGTACATTTTAGACCCATTTAAACCTAAATAAGCAAATCATAACGCCCGGTAGGGTCTTCAGAATGATTCGATACTGAACACGTACAGGACAGGCGTTAATTTGAAAACCGATACTAAAAATATGAGGAAATGTTTTAGCTATATAATATAGGAGTTATTGAACTTATATTGAAGAATAGTTACACAAGCTGGCTGTACAAATGTACGAGCTGCGAGTGCAAATATTGCAATATTGCAAATATAAAAGTGCCAATATTCACCAATATAAGTTTAATAACCCTATAGTATGAATACAAATATTGTATATACCATGGTGAAGTTTTATACTTTGATTTTTATAGAAAGAGTTGTAAAGATAAATATGTTTATTTATCGATTGGATTTTTAAACCTGCTGAACTTTTAACACTGTGATGTCGTGTTTTAAAGTAGTTTAAATATCTGAATAAAGTGAACCCTTGTTTTCACCAACATAAATAAGTTCACCAAGATATTTAGTTGACATCATCATAGAAATTTAGTTGATGAAAACGGCATGAATAAACCTAATGTAAAAGGCTGGAAGCAATCTTTTTTAACTGTTTGAATCGATACAGTAAACGTTTTAAGTTGAATGGAATTTCACAACTTATTTTTTCTTAATCATATAAGCGTGAATCATTAGGAAACTAGGTAACACAAACATATACAAACTTGATTTTTTTCTAAATACCTATTCATGAAGGAGGATGGTCTATTGCATGTACATATAAGAATACAAGTATCTTATTAATGACATTGTATGAATTTTGATAACGAAACAGATTAAAACAAATTTTATTAGACAATCCATGTTTAATTTGTCTAAATGAGAGAGAGAGAAAAGGAGGATATGGAGATAACGAACAGTATTCAATCTCAAGGTCTATAAAACAACACAAAGTAGGAGCGAAGTGAACATGGACGTCCGAAACATCAGAGGTGGGATCAAGTGCCATGAAGGAGTGCTCATCCCCTGCTGACCTGTCACATCCGCCGTGTGATCCTTGTCGGGAAATACCGGAAAATCCGTCGTCAATTCAGTGTATAAATAACGGACTAACAATTAATACGAAAAACCTCAGTCAATATTTGTCTCAATGAGGACAATAGCATTTACAAAATAATGACCTTAAACGATACTGTTGATATTCTTGTTTCATCAACCTGCTTGTCAATAATCTACCTTGTTTTAAAAATTATTCTTACGTAGAGCATGTTCTTGCGTATCGAATCAACTGAGATATATACAGTCCGCATGCAGGAGATGAAGGTATATTGCTGCATAAGTAACGGAAGTTGACGATAGAAGAGTTAAAGTCATTATATAACTTGATAGATTACCATTAACGTTTTTTCAAAGTAAAATAGCCAAGTATGAAACAGATCTGTCTCAAGCTCACCTGAAAATATCGTATCTACGTAGGAATGGGAATTACCATTGTTTACGTCGTAGATATATCTGAATGTTACATGTAAGCTGGAGGCCACAATACGTGTTTTCATTATTTCACGCATAAGATTTTGCACAAATTCTGCTTTATATGAATATAAAAACTTCAATTCATCATGTTTATTATCTACGTAAATAAAAACTGGTGTCACATTCATCAAATAAAGAGTGTCACGTATATTAAATGCTTACAGCGGCGGTATTTACCGATTTCTATCAATATACTGTTGTATTACACATGCAGCTTTGTTGAATGAATTAAGGAAAACAGACATAAACAAAAATAAAACAAAATTCTTTTCGATAAGATTAAATACAAACATTCACACACATTCAGAACTGTTTGAGAATGATTTATTTATTCAATGAAACACATATATTAACGTTAATTTAAACTTATCTAGAAATCAAAACGGTGCAAATGATTTTTTTCGTCTATTCATTTACATGATTGATTGAGAAAATAAATTTATATTGATTACGACAGTAGACATTGTATGAATTATACCCCTTTATACTGTGCTGAAATCAACACTGAAGTTGAATGAAATTTAATTCTGACCTACATTGCATGGATATACTCCTAATATCTGTTCAAGTAGCAAATCAGTCAAAAAATTTTGTAATAAATCTACACAATTGTGGTAAAAATGATGGATCTGTACTTGTCATCAAGTTACAAAATTTTATTATATTTGGGTGTACATAGTATTTCTGCAACAAAAAAAAAACTTTTCGGGTACTATTTGATGCATTACATTCCAGTAAATAATGAACAGTTAAGATGAATACCTTTGCTTCAGTAATGTATAACAAAATATTGCAATCATAGAGTTATATGTTTGTATATATTCACTAAAGTGATCAAGTTCATTTGAAATTAAAAGTCCAAAGACATACGTACACACGTAGGATAAACTGGTCAATTCATTGTTATTGTTCTAAAGAAATATGGAGATAAAGAAAAATTATATTAGCTTATGTTCATTTAGAATACGCATATCGGAAGCTGACCCTCAAGCAAATTAACATGAAAGTAATGGTCGAGCAATTACTGTCAAATCTGATATTTACGAGGGTCGAATTGTTGTTGTTTGAGGAAAATATATATTGATTCACGGAGATTTTTTTGTGTATGAAAAATTGATCATATAAGAAAAATTTATGTCAGACAAAGGTATTTTAATTTACTGGGATATATTGAATGGAAATATTACCGAGGCAGCTAGAGTTTAATGATTTTATTATGTAATAGAAGAGTCATAATGAGTTTTAAACAATAACGCAAGGAAGCTCTTAATACAGGCATAAAGTGGGTTTTTTTGGACTTTTTTTGGAGAAAATGACATCATATAATTTTGCGCATATTGGGACAATTACATTCATTTTCAACATAGGTTACGTGCCTTTATTCTTCAGAAAAAAATCACTTTGCTTAAACAGAGAAACAGTTGTTTTCTTTCATTTGAAAATTACTAGAAATAATAAATTCTTTAACGTATCATCCGACCTACATAATCCTAGCATATTTATGCTATTATTCATTGTGTAATTTATTGTAATTATTTTCTTATCTCTACTTCTGAGCACGGACCTCTCTAACAGCATAAACTACCCTACAGTGTTCTGGTTTAAACCTTTCTGACAAATCCACTGGAAGGCTGTACATCTGCGGATTAGATTATGTGTTGCTTTTAAGAAAGAACATACTAGAGCTAGTTTTAGAAGTGCTTTGAAAGCAGGAATTTCAAGAAAATAATTTTGGTAACACCTATGGAAAAGCAACAGCATACGACAAGCAATACTGTCAAAACATAAGGTAGGCTAATACCCCATTACGTCCACCACAATTAAAACCTGTTGCCATCGCTGAAAAAAAAAAGGATTGGTTTTTAGTTTTTTGATACACAGTATGCTCAGAAAATTCTGAAAACATGCAAATTTCCGATTTCTCTTTTTTATTTTTTTTTTAAAGAGCGTAAGCTTGCCTATCTGCCATTTTAAATGCATATAGCATACGTTAATCAAACACTTATATCAGATGCATTTTAGATACAAAAAGTTGATGTTTTTCGAAATGAAAACTATCTCAAATTTTACGAAATTTCGAAAGAATTGAGAAAGGTTGGGAAAACGTTCAAATTCCGGGCCTTCTTGCGGCCTCTGTTTATTAAGGTTAAAATCAAAATAAAAGCTAGTTTCAAAACAATCGTTAATTTCAAAATTGTAACTGTGTTTTGGTTTTTACATCATTTAAAACTTTTTTAGGAAATGAATTAGTTAATAAACCAAAAATTCCACTCAATTCCACCCAGAAAAACAAAAAACAAACGAACAACTGTAGTAGAGGTACTTTTATTTAAAATAATAAAAGTTGGAGTGATTTTAAATGATATAAAATAAATATTAAATATAAATTAAATATGAAATAAATAAACAATTAAATAAGTTATAAATGATAATTTTTCCGTTAAATCTTTATTCTTTTCTTTCTTTACTACCTTAAGTATTTAGTGATATAGTTATACACCCCTTTGGATCCACACCTGTACATACACTTTTACATGACCACATACATATCTATTGGTCAGTTTTTGAAATACTTACAGAAGTTTTCATTGGTTAGTGTTTTGGTCTTTGTGATGTAGTGAGTTTTATTCAGTTTAAGCTCTGAAATTCTGACTTCTATTGGAGAAGACCTAGCTTGTTTTTGTCGTTGAAATTATTTATTTCCTAAGACCTTGAGACCTAAGACAGTTCCAGAAATGTAAGTTTTTACTTGTTTTATGCTATTACATATGTTTTCTATAATATTACGTTAAAAATGTGGAAAACAAGATATTTTACTTTTAATTGTTACATTCTGAGTTATCTGTCTATCTATTCAGATATTGATAAATCTGATGAAGTTTTCACATAGATCAATTTGTATATAAACCTGAAAATAGTTTGAAGTGAAGGTTTTGGTAATCAAGATAATTTAAATAATTATTTATTTTGAGAAAGGTATTTGTATAGAGCAAGTCCTTATTATTATATTTATTGTACATAGGTAACACCATAAAATAAAGAAATGTATATTTGAATCGGAGAAAGTTCAGTTCCATAAATTGGTATGTCTATCTGTATATATATATTTATGATTTGTAAAGAAATATCAAAGAAAGATAACTCTTCACAAGATTGTAAAGTATATTTGCATTATAAGAGTTACCTCCCTTATATCATGTATAAAGTATATGCTTCATGTGTTATCATAGTGAATCATGATAATATTAATTGTAAAAGGGAAGACAGATAATTTGTTATATTTTATAATCGTAATATTTAATTGAAATAATATTTTGTACATATTTTTATGACGCAATTTGTATATTGCAGGACTTCCAACATTTCCATTCATTATTTCCATTATTGTCCGTATTAATCAACTAAGATGTCATCATAATAAACCTTAAAACTACAACTGAGTGTTTTCCATCATATGCCGGGAATACCCGCTACACAACAACTACATAAAGGTCTGTGTATGTATGCTTAATAAATCAGTAATTAAACTTCTGAAGACAAAAAAATCAATTCATACGGTCTCATTCGAAGGATCGGTCTCCATGTCTCACAGTGGGATTCGAACCTGCGACGTATAGATCAACTTCGTACTTCACGACTCTAGAGCAGAAAAAGTGCTTATCTAACTTTGAAAATAATAAGATCAAAGTTATTCAGTAATAATTCAAGGTACGGAATATCTAAGAATTAAAAGAACCTAAAAGAACTAGCATTCTGAGAGTATTGCAATAATGATACTAGTCCCCAACCCTCAAGGGAAGCCTGAGACCTGTTCAACAGGGCGAAAATCCTCGAGCGCTCTTAAAATTCTGCATACCTCCAACAGAAGTGCTTGCTCGGCTGTACCTGTTGTACAGACCTTAGGTCCCTCTAAAAAATTTGAAATCCACAAAAAAAATATTTTAAAAATCATCGACACGACACAAAAATTAAACTTGATCTAAATATCATCTATTTCAAATCACAAAATCAGCTCAATATATTCAAGGTTGTAAAAAAAGGACAATATCAAGAATGCATGTATTGTTCAAAATTATATCTTTTTAACATAACAAACATTCAAAGTGTTTATCCATGAATGCACCTTTACAGATAAAATGTGTATCCGCGTACATATAATTATCATTGATAAGAGACAGCTTTTATATCGTTTATATCTGGAGATTTTTTAATAGCTGAAGTATCAAATTAAGATATATCTTTTTTTAAATTTTTTTTTATCTGATGTTTCCTGATATGAGAAATAAGCTTAAAATCTGAGATATAGTTACATGAGAAATACGCTGGATATTTTAAAGATATACAAATGTTTAACTCGATCTCTCTATTCCGGAAAAAAGAAATTGGAATGCTTAAAAATAATTATTGTCATACGACAAAATAAAACGACTCATGATAAACACTAACCTTTTTACCATGAGGGCACTTTTCATATAAATAACTATTAAAGCTATATATATTTTTATGAAAACAAGATAGGAAAGGAAGAGCAACTCCACAACATTCTACATCATTGATTTTTTTTTAAACAAAGTACGACGAAAACGAACCTATGAAATTGTACCGGTAAACTTTTAACTAAAGGTCTCGCGATCTTTCTTGAAATATGTTTTTGTTGATAATTCATACGTTTTCGTTTGTAAATAAAAAGAAATAAACTAAGACACAAAACATACGGTGGATTGGATATTTTCCTCCATTTGAAGATATAATGAACAAGTGTTAACGGGTAAAATTTAACAGTTTATTAACTTATAGAAATTAGTTCGTTATATTTTCAAATGTCGAAAAATGAGCAATTTACATATTATGACTATTATTTTCATCTATTTTTCGTTGTTTTTATATGGTATTGCTGTTTGTTTTCTTTTAAAAAAAAATTCAGGCGCAAGCAGACCCTACATATTGTAAAAAAAAAAAACGCCCTTATGTTAGTGGTAGACTTTTATCGAAGGCATCATTTATTGTAAGGCAGGCCTTTTTACAAGTATATGATCTATCTTTATATCTTTTTTAACTGTTTTTCTTAACTTTCTCATTAAAATCTTATTCTTTATTAAGATATTCACAAACGGACAAAAATGGCCATTCCACGTACTTTAAACAGACAGACAAACAAACAAACACTTATTAATGTAGGCGTTATCTCTCCTATCAGATGGTTAGTGAACCTTAATATATACAGTTTTTTTTTCTCAGTCTCTCTTTTAAAAATCGTCGACACGAACAAAAATCAGACTTGATCTAAATCTCATCAAGTTCAGGTAAAAAAAATCAGCTCAATATATTCAAGGTTGTAAAAAAGACAATATCGAATATGCATGCATGGTTCAAAATATATTTTTGCATAACAAGCGTATAAAGTCTATCCATGAATGTACTTTTACATATCAAGTGTGTATCCGGTTATACATAATAATCATTTTATAAGAGACGGATTACATATCTGCAGTTTTTTTTATATTAAAGATTGACTTTATGTATAATGTATCTATTTAAAAGAAATGCTTTTATCTGATGTTTCCTGACATGAGAAAGAAGCTTTAAATCGGAAATATAGTTAGGCTAGATATTTTAAAGATATAAATGTTTCATTCGATCTCTTTAATCTCAGGATATCATGTTTTACTCCCATCAATCAGTTGAAAAAGTTTTTACTTTTCGAAAACTTTACAATTAAGTTTGAACCTATTCCAGAGAAAAAGAAATTTTAATGCTTAAAAAAATATTATTGTCATACGACAAAATCAAACGACTAATTATAAAACACTTATAACCACTTTTGCATGAAGGCACTCTGTATATTAGTAACTATTAAAGCTATATATTGTTACGAAAACAAGACAGGAAAGGAAGAGCAACTCCCAAACAATCTACTGCATTGATTTTTGAAACAAGGTACGAAGATAATGAAACTACGAAATTGTACTAAGAAACACATGCAGGTGTTTTAACTAAAGGTCTCGCGATCGTTCTTGAAATATGTTTATGCTGATAATTCATACGTTTTCGTTTGTAGATAAAAAATTACAACTAAAGAACAAAACAAAGGATGGATGGATATGTTCTTGTATTTGAAGATATAATGAACTCATTTTAATGAGTAAAAAAAATACAGTTTATTAACGTATAAACATTAGTTTATTATATTTTCAAATGTCGAAAAAATGAGTAATTTACCTATTTTGACAAGAATAATTAGTATATATGTATATTTATTATATGATTGTATAATTTCCATCTCTCTGATTGGCTGAGATCCAACTATGTTAGAAAAATATTACGCTGTATTGACCTGCACGTGACGTTCCAGGTCAATACAAGGATTTATTTCCTCTACATTGATCTAAAAATAGATTGGGAGATTCCAAATTGATACATATTGTTTTAGAAAGCTATTTAAACGACTATGATTTTTATTTTCATGTGAACAAAACATAAGCGAATATATATTTTAGGTGAGGGTAGTAAGAGGGGATGCAGGGACCCCCTACAACACTTTTACTGAATGACAATTTTTTTTTTTACTTTTTGGCAGTCAGTTTTCCCTGATAATACTCCTTCCTGTTCCTTTCAAAATCTATCCTATAAAAAAGACTGACATTATATATATATATATTTTTTTCATGGCAACTAAAATTGATTTAAAAAAAAACATTTCAAATTGATACAACTGGTACTGAAGGTTTATTCACATTTTAATTCTGCTTCTCTCTTGTATTTGGCTAGGACTTAATAAAATAAGCTGTATCATTTTTATCAGTGAATCATATAATAAAACAATTATTGTTGTTTTTATCGGTCAATACAATGATTTAGCCATCTTCGAAGTACAATATTCACCTCGCCCTTCGGGCTCGGTGAATATTGTACTCCTCAGATGGCTAAATCATTGTATTGACCTCAAAAACCAGCAATAATTGTATAATATTCGTTTTTTTATATAGTATTGCTTTTTTGGTGGGGTTTTCTAAGTCAGGCACAGGCGAACCCTAGATACTGTAAAAAAAAAAATGGAATGCTCTTATGTTAGTGGTATACTTTTATCGATAGTATCATTAATTTTAAGAAAGGCCTTTGTACCAGTATCCGATCTATCTTGATCTTTTTTAAAATTATTTTTCTCAAGTTTCCGATTAAAATCTAATTCTTTATTAAGATATTCACAAACTGACAAAAATGGCCATTTCACAAGATTCCATCAATAATCTATGTGCAAGGGAACATATTTTCTATCCACAAATGCAGATCAACCGAACAAAGCAGAGGCTGTGGAGATGTTCGTGTCCAGATATAACAGATGATGACACTTGAAACATCTATTTGTGTTTATATGTTGTGCTTTGTACTAATCTAACTTGATTGTAACAACCACTTAAAATTGTTACTAGCTACACATATTTTTGCATTTTGATTAACCCCATAGAGACCTTTGTGCAGAATGCATAAACATCTTTGTGGAGAAATGCTACATTCAACTGTTTTTTTTTTATTGTTGGAATGGCAATAACTAGAATTCTACTTATTTGGCCACTCAAAGTTTTGTACTGTGCATTCAATTGCAGGAAATGCATTTCTAATGTGTGTCATTACACAGGCTGGTAAAGGAGTACTGTTGTTCATTCCCATGAAACCCCAACACCATCTTACTAATTACTAATTGACGATAAGCCACTAATCTAAACTTCCTAAAATATTACACATTTTTGTAAAGACTTTGCTTTATGTAGTAGATGTATATTTTATTAAATAATTTAATAAATGATAAAAAAATAAAATAAATTTAAAATAGTTAAATAAATTAAAATCTAAAGTCTTTCTATTACTAATGAGGTATTAAGTGTTACCACCCATCCCTCTTGATCCACCTTTACATTTCACACATACATCCATTCATTGGTGGAACATTTACATTTCATTGGTCAAGGGTTTTACATTGTCCAGTGAATGATAATTACTCAATTTTGAAAGATCTCAGAGTTTAGACGTAGAAAGCTAGATCTGGTGAATTATATGAAATCTTACTGACTTCCTGACAGAAACAGTACAGAAACTTTTAAATAATAATATTTTGAGAATTTTTAGTCTATATTGAAATATGAATTACGATATACATAAGAAACTAAAAATTTGATACTTTGTAAAAAATGTGTATAGAATATTTTATGTCTATGATTAGATCAGATGTTGATAAATTTGATTAATCTTTATGAGTTAAAATATTCAGATCACATTAAATGTAAAGGGTGTTAAGAAAGTTCGTTCTGTTCGAATATTTAGAAAAAAAAAATGATAAAAGCAATATTTCTATCAAAAATTAATTTTGGTAAAACTAGAGGATATTTCTCATCCAATCAACAGTTATCCTTCCCTATGTGCACTCTCTAGTGTTACTATAGAGTCCTGCAAATATTGATGTCTATTACGTCGTCAAATGAAAATGACGAGTTCTGTGAAAAAGCAGACGTCATGTACAAGTGTCGATACTGTAAATGAACGAGCTCAAGCTTTGGCTTTATTAGATGCAGGGTTAAGTGTTAAGGATGTGGCTAAACAACTGTGTAAAAGTGAGCGATGGGTAACAAAGTGGAAACGAAGACGAGAGCAAAACAAACAGCTAACCGATCAACCGAGATCTGGCCGACCATCGAAGGTAGCAGGCATAGTAAAGAGAAAAGTGGAGAACGTTAAATACAAAAGAGGGAAATCAACAAGAAAATGTAGCAAGGAACTCCAGAACTCAGGCTTTAATGTGAGTCATGTTACAGTATTTAATTATTTGCGAAAGGTGAAAAAATGGAAGGCATTAAATCGGTCAAAAAATCAACTACTAACAAAAGTACAACGACAGAGAAGATTGAAATTTGCTCGTGATCACAAGCATTTGACGGCTAAAGACTGGGAGAATTACCTCTTTAGTGACGAGCCTACAAAATATTTGTTTCATGTTCCGAATCGACAGGACGACATTGTGTGGGGGTCCCAGCCAGATGAGGTACCCGATGTAAGCTGCGTCAAGTCAAGCGCCAAAATCATGATATGGGGTGCAATGGGAGTTCATGGTTTGTCCAAGTTACATATCGTTCCAGTCGGCGAAACTATAAATGCAAATTATTATGTGAATAAAATTCTTCAAAAAGAACTTAATCCTGCACTGAATCGACAGAAAAACAATGGCAGGATTGATGAACAAAAGTTGGTTTAATATCCAGGACACGCTACGCTTGTTCAAGATGGGGCGACACCTCACACTGCCCTCGTAACTCAGCATTGGTGTAAAAATATTTTACCAAACTTTATTTCCAAAGAAGAATGGCCTGGCAATTCCCCGGACCTTAACTGCATAGAAAATCTCTGGAGTATCCTGGACAGTGAGGCCTACAAGGATCCGCGCCCAACGTCTATGATCCAATTACGTCGCCGCCTTCAACGTGCATGGAGGGAAATACCTCAGAAACATTTGATTTCATTAATTCATTCAATGCCAAATAGAATTAAAAATGTACTGAAAAACAAAGGCGGACTGTCTGGTTATTGAAAATAGAAAAAATACACATGAGTTGTTTTTTTTTATATAAATTTAGGCCTAATGTAAACCACGGAACGAACTTTCCTAACACCCTTTATATAAATAAATATTATCATACAAAGTATTTTGGTGCAAATACAGATTTATTGTAAAGTGTATATCTTTAGGAATTTATTTATAATTGACATAGTGTAACACCATATCTGAATGATCCATACAGTATGTCAGATTGACTTGGTTCCACAAACCGGTATGCATTACTGTTTTATTATTTTGGTTATATATGAAAAATAACTCTTCTCGATTGTGGAAAGTAATTTTAAAGATTAAGCTTGTAAGAGTCATTGCCCTTTGTATATGTAAAGTGTAACAACATTCCATAGAGTGAAATATTTATTTATGACACTATTTGAATAATGATTCCTATGTATACGTGTATTATATTTTATTGTATCAGTATAATGTTATTGTATCTTTTATTTAAGAAATAAGGTGTCATTTTTAAACATCTAACGGGATATAAATACGGGTCGGTCACGAGATTAAATTCCATAAAGCCCGAAGGGCTTTATGATTAATTTAATCTCGTACCGACCCGTATTTATAGCCCGATAGATGTTTTAAAATGATACCTTATTACTTATATTTACATTTGTGACTAATTCATACTTTATATTTGCATAATTGTGACTTTAAACGTGTGAAATGCATTATTTTTCAAACCCAACGGCATGGATGTAATTCACTGAACGCGCGTCGACTCTTGATGACGTCACTGAGAAATTACGTAAACGATTATCCAAACGCACATCTATGACCTCTTGACCCCATACCTGTATTTTTACAGTTATAGATACGCATTCCTTTCAGTAGTGTTATATAAAGGAAAACATTTGCAAATGTAAATATATTAATTTCAGAGCCAATGATTGTTGATATATAAATTATGAAAGAAACCAGAATATTCTTCCACTTATTATTGCCGGGATTCCCGTTACATTTACACATAAAATATGTTGGATATTTATTACAATGGCTGAATATTTTTTTTCGTATGTATTTCATCATCATGCTATAGTTTTATGTATTAAGACATTCACTGATGCTTGGGTTTCTGTATCCTTCCCCATTTTTGTCGGTAAGCATAATATAGAAAATATAATATAGCAAGCATAATAAACAAAAAAGCCTTCTAGAAACACTGTTTCTAGAACACATGGATCTAAACAAACACTTTGAAATCCAGGAAATGATGTTATGCAAATAAAATCTTGATTGGTCTGTTCATTTGCTTCGTTTAATTTACCACATGTACACCTAAATGCATTTATATTGATTATTCATTGCCATTTTGGGAGCTCTTTACTCTTGTTTTAGGTATGATATGTTTTAAATAAAAGATGTTGAATGTTTACCAGGTACAACTCGTTACAAAGGAAAGTTTGAAAACTTGTGCAGTCTGGCGATAATGGATCATTTTATCCATTACATCATCGATAATTTATTGCTGAGTAAGTGACCATCCTGTGAAGTCACAATGAGACACTTGACGTGTATCTATACCATTCCATCCCCTTCCATTTTGAGAATATGCCTGAGCCTTGCATTTTGACATGGAACATTTCTTTCAGTCAAAGACTGGAATTCTGTGCACTTAAATAAACATGTACTTTTGTTAGTGAAATTACGTGTATGTACATGTACCTTGATTTGGATCCTTCTATGCAAACGATATTTACAAATGAAATCAATAAGTATGATAATTGACGTTTGCTATGTGGTTCTTGTCATTGGCACTTTATTGCAGGGGGTGGTTTCAAAGTGTGTCTAAAAACTATCCTTGAAATAAAGACAAAAAATGCTGAAATAGCACTGTTCAAATAAGAACAAAAAATGCTTAAATAGCAATTTTTAAAATTATAATGACATATATATTATATTTGTGAAAAGTGCTATTTCAACGATTTTTGTTCTTTATATAAGAAAAAATCAAGACACAAAAACCCGCATAATGCGCAAAATATACCCTCCTAAAACAAGCACAGATCTCTGATTCTTGTATGTAAGGTTGGTTCATAAGACTTATGTATTAATTATTCGACGCTAAAGGGAAAGTGTCTAACCTATTTCTCAGAAGTACCTCTATAATGTCAAAGTTCGTGCAGTGAAAAGGGGGCGTGGCAGGCGGTAGTTAAATCGAATCGGACAAAAATGAGCCAGGATGTAAATGTCATGTTTTGAAATGAACTATAACATCAACTTAATGGTACTGTTAATTTATTTGCAATAAATCAGACATAATTTGAACAAGCGTTAATTACTATTAACACAAACCACTAATGCTCCTCCTCCTCTCTGAGTTGACCGGAATCCTGAGCCGCGCTGTTCCCGACAATAGCAATTCTGTCAGCTCATCGAGACTCAAACCGATAAGGCCTGACTCCCATACGCTCCCCCTGATTATTATCTTCCCCGCTATCTATTTCATTTATAGTCTCTGGTAAAGAATTGTCGATGTCGCTGTTGAAAGAAGCGACCGCTAATTTTGTTCTTGATGTGAGGTCACACTGTTAAAGTCTCGTACATTCTTAAAAATTTCGCATTCGCTCGGCAATCTCCGTAGAAAAGAGAATTGTAAGGTACGTTTAGCAAGAATAAATGTGTGATTTTATCGTTCAGAAATTTATATTTTATGAAAACTAGCGTGTATTCAACAGTTTTAATTATTTTTTTAGCTCTTTATAAGATGAATGTGTAATTATGAGAACATATCCAGATAAAAGCTCATAAAGTGTCAGTATAGTAAAAAAGTACCATGAACCGCTCAATTGAGTTCTGTTAATGTAACAGAGTTCTTGTTTTTTTAAATAGAGTTCCAGTTAATGTATTACAGTTTCTGTTAATGTATTACATTTCCTGTAAATGTGATGGAGTTCTTGTAAACGTAGGAGAGGTCCTGTCAATGTAATAGAATTTGTGTTTTTATAATAAAGTTCCTGTTAATGCAAAAGAGTATCTGTACATGTTAATGTTTAACAGTTCCTGTTAATGTTATAGAGGTCCCCTTTTTTTGTAATAGAGCTCTTATTAATGTAATAGAGTTTCTATTAATGTAATAGAGTTTCTGATTATGTAAAAGAGTTCCTGTTTTTGTAATACAGTTCATGTTTATGTACTGGAATTGATTGGAACTATTATAACTGGAGCCCCATTGCATATTTTCATTAAATCGATGAAATATCCCGCCTACTCCAAACGAGACACACAAAAAAAAACCCAACTAGGACAGGAATTAACAACCAGGAATTAACATCCACTAGAGGGCCTTAACTAAACAAACGAGCTGTTTTCAGTGTGATTTTTTGTAGGTAGCGTACCACAAAGATAGCAAATTGTGGATAAGACGTAATATAGATGAAGTAAGAGGGGTCCTAAGGAGGGGCCACGGTACTATGCTTAAGTGGAAAAAAATTATTCTATCCACAAATTAGTCAAATAATTTCAAAACAGTATCCATTTTCAAGCTAAAATTAATACTAAGTTTCTTCTACAAGAGGGACATAATTTTTTTCTTTCTATTCATATAAATTGATCTTAAAACGATGTCTTTCAAAGGTAAAATACTCATTGGTTTTTACAATTAAGAAATGAAATTTATATTATTAAGGTTTATCTAGAAAAGATGTAAATGATATTATGTATTCTCAGCTTGGTTAAAGTCTCCTATATAGATAAATTAGTCTATGCAGAGCCTAAGAAAATTGATTATAACGTCACGGAAAAACCTCAGATGAATTTCGGCGAATAAATACTAATTTTCTTTGTCATACACTCTTACATAGTCATTTCTCAAAAATATTATAAATCTAAATCAATGTGTCACTTATCTTTTCATTATAACATTATTCGCTCTACTGAGTGAGATGACATCATAGACTAGTTTTCCGTATATTCTTGAACCTTTACAATCTTTGTAGACATACATGTACATATATTTTTTTCTAATTTTAAACATTTCATATGACAAACAGCTGATGTAAATTTAGTCGCTTTGGCTGAACTCGGCAGAGACTCCATACTTACATATACAATAGTAGAATTTTCATTCAATTAAAACTCATGCTAATAAAGTAATATCAATGTTTTTTTTTATTTTCTCGGAATATTTAAAGGCGTTTCCTATGGACCTCCTTCATCTAAATGCGTTTATGTCTCATTGTTCAATATATAAGCACTACATAAAGAATAATGACATCTATAATGAGCTCTAAAAATTAAATAAATGTTTTTATTCTTGTTTAAATTAAAAATATTTTGACAGAAATAGACGTTTTTTTTTTAAACTGATTGATTGCTCATACATATACATGCTTATAATATTGAATATTCATAACCCATTTACAGAAAAAATTAGACAAACATTTACGATATTTAATCAAATTTTGATTCAACTATCAGTTCATTATACTTTATCCTTTGATTTTTTTTTTATTTCTAAATCTAACTAGAAAAATTGAAATCATTTTGAATTAGTATCATTTATTTTGTAAAATTATAATAATCATTTACACATTTTTTGTTAAATTTATTATCACACTTTAACAATTTAGTAAACACTTTAAAGACAACTTAACCTCCTCAAACCGGAAGTATCAGTTTAAGGTACGTGAACTTTATCACGAGAAAAAACATAGTTCAGATTGGGTAATGAATTGATTCAAAATATTGTAAAGGAAATGTATATGATTATAAACTAATAAGCCAGTAAATAAATCGCTGAATTGAGATTGAAAAATTACAGAAAGGTGGATGAAAGGTAAAAAAAAGTAGACAGAAAGGTCACTGAAAGACGACAAAAAGGTCACTGAAGGACGACGGAAAACTCACTGAAAATTGGTGAAAATGTTTTTGCTGAATTTTGACTGAGAGGTACCTGAAATTTGACTGAAAGGCAACTGAGACATCACTCAAATGAATTTGACATTCTGAGGCTGATTTGTCACTGAAAAATCAATGAAGGCCGTCGTTTAGTTTTAACCGGCAGGTCTTGTTATTTTCGCAGTAAAAGATTTTTAAAAATGATTCGTCCCTTCACAAAATCCCTTTGAGGAAATCTCGGATGTTCCTAACCATAATCAAATTTTAACCTTGTTTTCCCATGTTATAAGTCATGTTCGACATCAGTTTGTACACAGCTGACATAATCAATAGAAAGATCTCTCTCTCTCTCTCTCTCTCTCTCTCTCTCTCTCTCTCTCTCTCTCTCTCTCTCTCTCTCTCTCTCTCCATCTAAACATTTTTATATTACTTTTATGTGATTTTTAAAAAATAAACAAAAAGAACCGTAAATTTAGCAGATTTTCCTTATCTTTAATGACAATCCAGAAACTGAAGAGTGAATCGGTAGATAACATAACGTGGGTGAATACAAGAATTGGTTCGGGTAATCAGTTAATATCATAAGCAACATTTTGTGTCTGTTGGCTTATTGACGCATGCAATTTTACAAATTAATATTCAATTAAAGATATATTATATTATTCAGATTCTACAATTCAGCAATCAAACACATTTTTCCCACTGAAGACGTTTCTTTCTAATGATTTAACCTTAAAATTTACATATGTTTACGTTTTGAGCACACATTTGAACGCAATAATTTTAAGTACATTTTTAGTATTTTTAATACACTTATAATGACATTTTGTAGGCAGTGATGATATCCATAAGCTGGCAAAGTCCAATAACTTCTTTGTCACCATTACTTTACGAATGATACATTTTTTATGAACTTTATAAACAGTTCTCTGATGCCGATGAGAGGAACATTTACCAGGGTTCTTCATGAGCTGTTTTACTGTGTTGCTCCCGACACAGTAAAATTTTCTCCGACACAGTAACGATTCAAATTTCATGCATGCGACACAGTAAAAATTTTGCAGACACAGTAAGAGTTGTGATAATAAGAAAATCTAAACACAAAAATTCTCAATTCAATTTCAATTTAAAAAGTTATTACACTTAATTACTAGGGCTTCACCTTCAGTAATCAATCAATTATCTCCTAGACCCTCGCCGGACTTTACGCATGACGGAACAAAGACAAATAAATTGTTTTCACAATTGAATGTACCGGTTTATTGGTAGTTGCAATAAAATACATTGTATTATTTATGAAAAATATTTAAATATGTCTTCCCTGTATAGCCACGGCCCTAGAATTATGTAAGCACTGTAAGTCAAACATAACATGGTACCGAAGTCATTTAATTGGTGTAAATAAATTGCCGACAATTTTGAAATTTCAGCATGTCTAAGGAACTCTTTTAAATATTTTACTGTTCTGAAGTTCCCTTTTTGTAATGCGGTAACTCGATCAAGAAACCTGATGGTTGGTTATCTCCTGAATTATACAACCATCAATTTGCTTAATTGTCCAATACTTTATTAATGTCAATGTCGTTTGTTTGTTGTTATGTGATCTTATTTAAATCTAATATTTATGAAAACCAAATACTCTTAAAGAGGTTTAATTCATTTGCATAATTAGATGTATGGAATCCTTTTAATGTGTTGTGAATAAAAAGTTATTGAAATACGAGTGACGTAAACATGTCCCTTTCAAACTCAACACTTGGTTTAACACATAATTCTAAGCATTAAAGTTTGTTTGATCCCTGACTTAGAATGTCGTTAAATGGCCTATGCTTATTTTATATTAATGGTAACTAATAACTCATCATTACATGTGTTAACCTTTAGGGAGATAGATCTGTACAGTAGAAGACATTTTCCTTTCCTGAGTTTAATAATTCATAAATGAAAAAGAATTGAATAGATTATCCAATCTGTATGTAGTGGTCCCAGTTGACAAAGCAGGTGATAACATTGCTATTGTTTGCGATTGTTTAATTGAGCGGATACAATGCTCTTGACATCAAATAGAATTTATTATCACCCCGTTAATGAAATACTGACTGTTGTTCTTCATAGTAATTGTAAGGACATATTTTTCACATTAAATTGTCGACAGCTTTTTACGTTTTTTTGTCCTGAGAAGGAGCACACGGAGTGTGTGACAGTCTCCTGAAAATGATCACTCATCACTGACCATTACTTTGATGTTTCAAAGGTCAATGTTTGCTCAGCTACTAAATTGTATTGTTTGTGGAAAATTTGGGCTTGAACACTGTTCGTAATCTGTATATATTTCCCTGTAAGTAAATCAATAAAGAAATCATGGAAGATCACGACCCACAAAACACTTCCTTGTGATGGAAGCATGCATTTCAATGTGTTAATCATCTCAAATGATGCACAGCTTTGCATTCAACGTTGACAAATATTATTAATTAGAATACCTTATTTTAAGAGGGTGACTATTAGTGCAAGCACTATTCTTCCTTGGGGTTTTCTTAAAGAAATAGAATAATACACAAAGGTAAATAGTAAAAAAAAGACCTGTCGTTTAATTTTGCTTTTTTGTATATTTAATACTTGACTATATCTACTGTGTGTGCAAATTTTGGACGAAATCGTTAGAGTGGTTTTTGGATAGTTACAAATGTTACCCTCCTTTAGCTGATTACGAAAAGAGAAAACTTTTAATCAATGAACTACTTAAACATTGGTTATCAAAAAATAACAGGTTAGCTATAACTGTCAAATTTCATTGAATTATTCTTTGAACCATTTAACACAAAAATATAGTTATCTTTTTGATATGCATATCATCAATAAAATTTTTAGAGACCCTTAAACCGAAAGCTATGAATTATCGTAGCCTTGAAAAATTTGTATTTTTCAATTTCAGAATTGTTTAGTGTAAAAACTTGTCTTTTTATTGTGGTAATAAAAACCGTCCTTAAGTAGATGGTAGTAAAACAATCTTCAGAATTCTTTTGTATAATTTTTGTACGACCAGTTTTGATTGAATATTGGAAATTTACCTCATCCCCCTTTACCTAAATTCCCGCTCGTCTTTAAAACTTGGGTCGATTACTATGCTATGAATATACAAATAAACATGTTTCAAAATTCAAATTGGACTTTTGCTTTTGATAAAAAAAAAATAAAAAAAATTACATTTATATCATATGTACAGCGTATTCAACTGTTGATTTTTCGGCAATTTTTGAATACACCCTCCACCCCACCCCCTCCTTTTTTGCGTCGAAGACAATTAGATGTAGTGTTTGACAAAAACGTCGGTTACAGTGCAGATATATATTTCGTCACATGAATCCACGAGGTACATAATAGGCTGTTAATTCATGAATGCATCATACATATTCACTACTGTTTTTTTATGTATCAAGAAAAAATTATTTATTGATTTTATGTCCAAGTGTTTAGTCCATATATGTACGTGTTATGCATTCAACACAGGTAAAATTGCAATATATATGTTCCGCAACATATGTTCGCCATTAAAAACGAGCAACATATGGTTAAAATATATTTCGAAACGTATGTTAATTATACGTTTAACATATGTTATTCATATGTTTTGTATGATCATATGGTCAACATACGTTTCTGTTCATATGTTGAGGATATGTTGAGCATATGTTAATTTTATTTCTTTCTTTAAAATTTCCTATTAATAATTGGTATTTCCTTTGATTGCAATGTGAACTAAATGAACTAAATATTAAACTTGAAGTTAAATGCTTTAAGTAAACAATACGAAATTAAAAGAACAAAATTGTAAGTATTAATCCTGCATTTATTTTTCAAATTTTTACACAATGCTGGCTTAATTTCCCTGACAGTGACTGCATTGCTTCTAAAATGGTGAAGAAAATAATTAAATTATTAAGAAGTGCCAATGTCATGATAATTACATGTATTATTAATTAAAATATGCTACCAGAAAAAGTAATTACCTTGAGCACTTAAAAATTTTCATCAGTCCCTTGGATCCTGTTCAAATGATGTGAAAACTTCTCATGTTAAGGCACGAGTGGAGCCTACAATATAAAGATTCTGCTGATTGAGCTCTTTGAAATACAAAAATAACACTGCATGTAGTTTAGTTATATGTAATGTGATTAGAAACTATATAAAATATGAAATTGTGAAAAGTTTACGATGACAACGATTACGACAGGCAAGGGAGAGACTTCAATCCGAAAAGCTCATTCTAGTCTTAGGCTCAGGTGAGCTCAATAGCAATAACTTTTTCAAAATTTTGACAATTGAATTTGGAATGTTTAAATAGTAAATACATATTGCCAAAAACGCTATAGGCATGATTCAGAATGATCGAAAACAAATGTATAACCCTTGACTACAAACAAACAGACAAGCAAAGAAACCCAGACATTTTGAATACAGTATATCCTAAAACTTTCATGGGAAGAATATATAAGAAAGCTTTAAGTTTATAACAGAGTATTTATTTACCTTTTTTGAAGCAAGCTTGGAGTCATGGTGTCTGTTCTTCAATGTATTCATTATGAAAAAGGCAGGTTGTTAAAATATCAAATAATTGTTTACACAGTTTACTGTGTGAATATCTAACTACAACAGAGAATCTAGTTTCTCTGGTGTTGAAAAAATTCATTAAAATGTTAATTGATATATAAATAATCAATGAATCATCTGATACTTGTTGGAGTCTTTTATTTCAGTTTTTTTTTTCAGTAGGCCTATTTTTTAAATTTCATAAAATTAATTCATTTTTTATTGTTCTTTTGACATTTGTAAATCATGAACACATAAACTAGTACCTTGTATGTCTGCTTTAGATGAAAATCTATCCCCACATGTAGACTGGTAGATACTGTGTTGATTTATGGCCAGAAATTCCCTCCATACGTTACAGGTTTTTAAAAATGTGCTGGAATATTGTTCTGTAAAAAAAAGAGTTGGTTTATTTTTTTTAAAAGTCATTAAATCATGAATTAAGGTACAAGTACAAAAAGAATTTTCTCAGGAAACATTCTTTCCTTCAGTAGCCATTACTGGTAAAAACTATAATTATTATTGTATGTACCTGATTTGTCATCACGCAATCGCCAGTAATTCGGCATTGGTTCAATAACTTTGTTCAATTGTCACTCAGTCAAGTCAGCATTGGGTTCTTTGAATAAAAACGGCATTGGGACGCTGAACGTCAGTTGCTTAATACATAGGCGGCAGGCCTAATAAAAACAAAAAGTTTTCATTAAATTTTTGAAACTCAAAGAATCGTATGGATAACGATCTGAATATAACATTTTACTTCAACTGCTACACAATGTTTCTACTTTCACTTTCATATCGAGATCGTGCATAATATGTAAGCGTAACTTTTGACAAAAGGAAAAACAAATTTACATGAAATATTGGTAATGCTGGATCCGTATAGCTTTTCATTTATCATAAACAAATCCAAATTTTCTTATTTGATCACCAGGATCGGCTTTTATGAACAGCATTAGACATGTACTTGTGGATAGAAATGCTGCGCTATACAAAAGTTTATTAACAAACTACACTGTCATATATATTTGTGCTTGTCTGGTGCAGCGTGTTTTAGCAGGCGTGGTATCCGTACCAGTCGATTTTTAAAAATGAAGTTCGTTTAATTATTACATCTTTCCAGTTTAAAACTATCTTAAAATTAAAAGGAGTTTGTAGTTGGGTGAAAAATATGGAGATAACGAACAGTATTCAATCGTAAAACAAATTTTGGAGCAGAGCAAACACAGATTTCTAAAATATAAAAAAAAGATGATTCATAGAGGAGTGAGCACTGTCTGCCGAACGCTCACACTCGATGTTTGCTCCTTCTTATAATCAGACAATTATGAGAAAATCCAAAATTCCATCGACAGTACAGTGTGTAAATAAGTTTGAAATTAGTACAAAAACTGTCTGTCAGCATTGACTTATTGATAGATTGTATATGCTGACAAAGTCATTTATCGACCATATAACTTAAGAAATTATGGCTTTTATTTTAAAAAAGACGTTAATGGTAATCTAATAACCAAGCTCTATGCATGAAATAAATTCCAGAAAACAACCCTTATTTAATTTCAACTCTTTCCATACATCTATTGTATATGTGTATATATTACAACTCCTGTTGGCGTTACAGAAAAATATTATTAGGTCTAAATGTTAAACTACGTCACAAGGTTCCACATGATAATTTTTCTACGTTATTTTAAAGCCCTCGAGATTGTACAAGCAACCCCCTTATAAGGGAGCATAAGTTTAAGGAAGCGTGACTTTTTTTAGTAAATGATGGATGCTGCAGTATGGGATTTTAATGCAGAAATTTTGTGATTCATGTGATTGTATAGTGTTTACTTGTCTAAAGAAATATGCATGATTATGTGTTTTAAATCTACATTTCGCTTACCTCCGAGTACTAAACAAGTTTAGAAATAGCAACATCACAATATTGAGCATTAGTAGAACATTAAAGCAAACATGATCAGAGTTCCAAAAAAATCAATTCATCTTTATTATTGCATAATAAAAAAACGTGTAATTCAAATGAATATTTTTGCCTAGTATATCAAATGGTCAAGTGTACTCTCTGAAATGCTTGATAAATCTTTTTTGTCTGATATTCGTACGCCGGAGCTGTGGAGAAAATATTAAGTGGAATTTTAACAACTGAAATGTTAAGGATATACTAGTATTGTGGCAAAAACAACAAAATATGTGCTAACAAAACACTTTAAAGTGTCTAATTCATGTGTGTTATAACGACAAAAAAATTAAATATATTTCAGCACAATTAGAAAACAAAACACAAAAATATTATTTTGTGAAGACAAATATAGATATACAGCTTAACGAACATTTTAAACCCACATTGTTTTTCGCACAAATTAAGGTCACATTGTTATAATGGAAAATGGTGTAGCGTGACAACAAAATATATTTCAAAAATGATTTATAAATTTAATTTTGATCATATTCGATTACTTTAACATAATTCACTAATAATAGTTGGTATGTTTTTATTTGATCTTGGGTGATATATTTTGAGAACTTCCAAATGTTTTTTTTTCATGGTTTCTCGTCAAATGCAAAAGGCTTTGTTTCCATTCAAATTCAAGCATACTTTTTCCTTGCCTTCATACAAAACAGTGCAGTTCATGTAATTTCTGTTTTTTCTGTACATTAATGTTACAGTAAGGCACAAGATGAAAGAAGTATTTCTCATCTGTTCGACTACTTTCCATGTTAAAAAGATTCCATTTTTTTCAGCTTCCTTTCCTGAAGTCTAGCATCATGAGAGTACCTTCCAAGGCAAACTTTCAAAGTTTCAGATCATAAATGTAAAAGAATTCTATTTTAAATATTTACAATTTAATATGTTGAAAGATACGCAATACTTTATCATCCAATCCTTTACATGATTTCTTAAAGCAGTTTTGTAATTTTTCGGCGCTGCATTTCGACAAAACCAAGACAGACACGTAAAAAAAATGTGTAAAGTACCTAGAAAACTACTTATCTGTAAGAAGTCAATTTGAAAAATTTAACCAAATAGTATCAGAGAAAGCTTGATAAATCAATTTGTAAATACCTATGACAAAATCACACATATTAAAACATCATACAATTGATAAACAAATTCCTTTTTAGAATATTGACTTTTAAATTTCAAGATAATTATATTAGAGAATAGGGACCTTTAAAGTAGAATATTTAATAACATAATGGTTATACCTCGTACTGAAACTCGATAATTTTATGTTTTATTGCAAGAAAAATGTGACTTTAATTTATGGAAAAAACCACGTGAGTCTAAAAAGTGCGTTAAGCTGTGTTTATATACAGCTTAGGGCACTTTTTAAACTCAAACCGATCTCACCTCCGAGTACTAAACAAGTTGAGACAAAGCAAAATGAATAGAAATTACTTTTTTTCAGATTGATCGATTGCTTATACACGTACAAGCTTTTAATATTGAATATTCATAACCGATTAAGAGATTTACCAAAAAAAAAAAAAAAAAAAATAGATTAAATAAAAAAAAATTAATAAAAAAAAATAAAAAAAAAATAGAAAAACATTTACGACATTTAATCAAATTTTGATTCGACTATCAGTTCATTATACTTTATCCTTTGATTTAAAAAAAATTATATCATTTTGAACTGTTATCATTTATTTTATAAAATGATAATAATCATTTAGGCATTTTCTAGTTTATAATCACAGTTTAACAATATAGTAAACACTTTGAAGACAACTGAACCTTCTCAAACCGTCAGTACCGGTTTAAGATACCTGACTTTTATCACGAGAAAAAGATTTCAGATTGGGTAATAAATTAATTCAAAATATTGTAAAGGAAGTGTATCTGATTATAAACTAATAAACCAGTAAAACAATCGCCGAATTGAAACTAAAAAATCAATGAAAGGTGGATGAAAAGTAACTGAGAGACGACATAAAGGTCACTGAAGGACGACAGAATGGTCACTGAAGGACGACAGAAAGGTCACTAAAGGACGACAGAGAGGCCACAGAAAATCGACGGAAAAGTCACTGAAAATTGATGGAAATTTGTTCGATAAATTTTGACTGAAAGGTACCTGAAATGTGACTGAATGGCAACTGAGAGATCACTAAAATGAGTGCCATTCCGTGGCTGATTGTTCACTGAAAAATAAATGAAGGCCGTCGTTTAGTTTTAACCGAAATGTCTTTTTTCATCCCCTGACATATGACAGAGGAATAAAGGAATCTTTGTCCATGAGAATTGATTCCAACCCACCAGAAGATAGGTATAGGGTGTACATATACGTTCATCTACTATCTATCACTTATTCAGTAGTAACGCATTAACTATTGTTATTTTAAAAAGTTAATTTTTAATCCTAATGATGCATTAAATAAATTTTATTCATTTTTAATGCTGTACTAGACAAACATGCAAAAATAAAATCTAAAAGAGTGAAGTATGATGCAAGACCAAAATGGTTAACCCAAGAAATTCTTGAAGCACAACACAAGCGCAATAATTTTCATAAAACTAAGGACTTTGAAAACTACAGATTATGGCGAAATAAAGTAACGTCACTAATTGAAAATGCAAAAATTAATCATTATAAATCAACCGTAGAGCAAAACAAAAATCCACGCCAGATGTGGGATGTATTAAACAAATTAGCTTCTACCCCCAAAAATTATAATCCGACGGCACTTGAACAAAATAATAATGTAACCGAGGATACACAAAAAATTACAGAGATATTTAATTCTCATTTCTCAAATGTCTCTGCAAAACTCCTTGAAGGAGTAAATAAAGAAAAGTGTGATTTCAATGGCCTTTTAAATTTTGTACAGTCTAAATTGGGAACAGAAATGTTTTGTATCCCGCTTATTAGCCCTGATGAAGTGCTTTCCTTACTAAATAAGCTTGATGTTAATAAATCATCAGGTGTAGATACCATCGGTCCCCGTTTATTAAAACTTACTGCACAAATAATACATAAACCTGTAACCCATATAATAAATACAAGTATTACATCAGGTATTTTCACGAGAAGTTTTAAACTTTTCAAAGTTACACCTATTTTTAAAAAGGGAAATACACTAGATCAAAATAACTACAGACCAATTTCTATTTTACCGACACTCTCAAAAATTATAGAAAAACATGTGGCAAAATATGTACGATTACTTTTTTCCGACTTTGATCTGTTAATAGAATCTCAATCAGGTTTCAGAGAATTGCACTCATGTCAAACAGCCCTTACAAACATTACAGATAAATGGTTATATGAAATGGACCAAGGCGCACTTGTTGGTGCTGTCTTTCTCGACTTCAGTAAGGCATTTGACTTAGTAAATCATGAAATTCTTCTTAAAAAGCTACAGTGTTATAATTCTAATGAAATAACTTTACATTGGTTTCGATCATATTTAAGTGAAAGACTGCAAAGTGTCCATCTGTCTAACAAAAAATCTTCTTATCAGCAATTCACAGCGGGAGTTCCACAGGGATCTATACTAGGACCTCTTCTGTTTTTACTGTACATTAATGATCTTCCACTTTATATCAATAATTCAAACATAGATTTGTTTGCTGATGATGCCACTTTACATGTTTCCGGCAGAGATTCACAATCTATTGTAAATTCATTATCCATGGATATTGCTTGTATAGAAAAATGGTGCACTCAAAATCAAATGATAATTTATGCCTCAAAAACTAAATGCATGTTAATAGGGACACATCAGAAGAGATCAAAATTCTAAGCTCATGATTTTCCTTTATTCGTTTCAAATCAGAAATTAGACAATGTAACATACGAAAAAACTCTTGGGGTATATTTAGATAATTCTTTGCAATACAATGCACATATCGACCATGTGTGTAAAACTCTGTCAGTAAAATTTCAGCACTCCGTAGAATTAGAAAGTATCTTCCTCTTCAAACACGCAAGTTGTTTTTTAATGCATACATTATGCCTACCATTGATTACTGCCTTACAATTTGGGGAAATACGTCCAGATCAAATCTTGATAGGGTTCATAAACTTCAAAAACGTGCTGCAAGGTATATTTTAGATGCCCCCCCCCCCACTGATGCACCCTCACGACCCCTTTTTGATGAACTTGATTGGCTTACTGTTTACGAACAACTTACTTTAAATAAATATGAATTGTTATATAAATCCCTCTTTAATTATTGTCCTACTTATTTACATGACTTGTTTCAATTTCAAATTAAAACCAATATACTCTTCTATCTGAATCCAATGTTGATTTGTGTGTACCAATTCATAAATGTAAACTTTTTGAAAATTCCTTCCAGTACTCTGGTGCCATTTTATGGAATGCTTTACCGGTGCACATGAAAATGCTTCCAACTCTTTATGCTTTCAAGAGACAAGTAAAACTTTATGTAAAACAACGCCAGAATAAATTGTGATTCATGTTTATTTGTATATTTATGTATATATTTATAAAATGTCTGTATATGTATAACTATGTATATTTATATTTTTGATTGTCAGAAGGCCCTGGGGAAGAATAGTGCTTGCACTAATCAGGTTACCTTCTTTAAATAAAGGATAATAATAATTATTATTATTATTTTCACTGTAAACATTTTTAAAAATATGATTTTTCGTTCCTTCACAAAGTCTGCTTGAGGAAATCTATCATGTTCCTAACCATTATAAAAGTTTTAACCTTGTTTTTCCATGTTCCAAGTCATGTTCGAAATCAATTGGCACAAAGCTGACATAATCGACAGAAAGATATCTCTCTCTCTCTCTCTCTCTCTCTCTCTCTCTCTTCCATTTAAACATCTTTATATTGCTTATATGTGATTTATAAAAATAAACAAAAAAGTACAGTAAATTTAGCATTTTTTCTTTAACCTTAATGACAACCCAGAAACTAAGGAGTGAATCAGTAGATAACATAACTTGGGTGAATACAAGAATAGGTTCGGGTAATTAGTTAATTAAGTAACATTTTGTGTATGTTGGCATATTGACACATGTAATTTTACAAATTAATATTCAATTAAAGATATATTATATTATTCAGATTCTACAATTCAGCAATCAAACACATTTTTTCCCACTGAAGACATATCTTTATAATGATTTAACCTTGAAATTTACATATGTAAACGTTTTGAGCACACATTTGAATGCAATGACTTTAAATACATTTTTAGTATTTCTAAAACACTTTAAATGACATTTTGTCGGCAGTGATGATATCCATAAGCTGGTAAAGTTAAATAACTCTTACATCTATGTCATCATTTCTTTACGAATGATACATTTTTGTATGAATTTTATGAACAGTTCTATGATGCCGGGTGAGGAACATTTACAGACTCTGTATTGAAGGGCCAGTTAACAATACGTGAGAGAGAGAGAGAGAGAGAGAGAGAGAGAGAGAGAGAATTGGTTGATTATCTCCTTAATTATATAACCATCAATTTTCTTAAATGTCCAATACTTATTTAATGTCAATGTCATTTGTTTGTTGCTATGTGGTCTTATTTAAATCTTATATTTATGAAAACCAGGTATTCTTAAAGAGGTTTGATTCATTTGCATAATTAGATGTATGGAATCCGTTTAGTGTGTTGTGAAAAAATAATTATTGAAAACTCAACACTGTGTTTATCACATAATTCTAAGCATTAATATTTGTTTGAACCCTGACTTAGAATTTCGTTAAATGGCCTATGCTTATATTATAATAATGATAACTAATAACTCATCACTACATGTGTTAACCTTTAGGGAAATAGATCTGTACAGTAGAAGACATTGTCTTTTCTTGAGTTAAATATTTCATAAGTGAAAAAGAATTAAATAGACTATCCAATCTGCAAGTAGTGGTCCCAGTGACAATGCAGGTGATAACATTGTCATTGCTTGTGATTTGTTTAATTGAGTGGATACAATGCTCTTGTCTTCAAAAAGAATTTATTATTACCCGGTAAGTGAAATACTGACTGTTGGTCTTTATAGTAATTGTTAGGACATATTTTTCACATTAAATTGTCGACAGCTTTCTTGTCATGACAAGGAGCAAACGGGGTGTAAGTACATCAATATAGAAATCATAGAAGTTATCGAACCACAAAACACTTCCTTGTGATGGAAGCATGCATTTCAATGTGTTCATGATTACAAATGACAGTTTTGCTTTCAACGTTAACTAATATTAATAATAATGATACCTTATTTTAAGAGGGTGAATCCATTATTGCGAGCACTATTCTTCCTTGGGACCTTCTTTAAAAAATGGAATAATACACAATGATAAAAAGTACACAACCCAAAAAAAAGTCCTGTAGTTTAATTTTCGCTATTTTTGTATATTTAATCCATGACTATATCTACTGTGTGTATGCACATTTTGGACGAAATCGTAAGAGTGGTTTTAGGAAAGGGAATTCCAAAAGTTACCCCCTTTAGCTAATTACGAAGAGAGAACATTCTTAATCAATGAACTAGTTAAACCTTTATTTTAAAAAAAAACCAGGTTAGCTATAACTGTCAAATTTCATTGACTTCTTTTAACTATTTAACGCAAAAATACAGTTATCTTTTTTATTTGCGTATCATCAATAAAATCTTAAAGACCTTAAACTGAAAAAAAAAACTATAAATTAACTAAGCTTTGAAAAATGTGTATTTTCAAATTTCAGAATTTTCTTTTTGAAAAAACCTGTGTTTGATTTTAGTAAAAAACTTTCTTTCTGTAGCTGTTAGTAAAAACAATCTTCATAACTTTTTTATATGATTTTGATTTAATGGCGGAATGTTACCCACTACCCCTTTCCCTAAATCACGTCCCCGCGCGTCTTTCAGACTTAGTTCGATTACTATGCCATGAATATACTAATACACATGATTAAAAAGTAAAATTGGAATTTTAATTTTGATTTCAAAATATATAAACTTACATATAAGCGAGTTCTTAAATGTAGAGTGTATTTAAATGTTGATTTTTGGCAATTTTTGAATACATCATCCACCCACACCCCTTCCTTTTTTGCGTCGATGACCATTAGATCTAGTGTTCGACAAAACGTCAGCTACTGTGCAGATATATATTTCTTCATATGAATCCCTGAGCTACACACTAGTTTGTTAATTCATGAATGCAGAATACATTTTCACTACTGTTTTTTATGTATCAAGAAAATTTACTAAGGATTTTATGTCCAAGAGTTTAGTCCATATATGTACGTGTTATGCATTCAATATCACATTATAACTTGACAGGAATTCAACTTATGTTGAACATATTGAATTTTTTAATTTAGTTCTTTTATTTTCATTTTATTTTATTTAAAAAGTACAACAGTGTAAGTTCAACCCTCCTGTGATAAAAATGAAATACTTATAGTGTCTAACATGTCATTATTTCAAGCAATACAGTGTGTAGCCAAGGGGATACATCAAAACATGTCATATGCATGTACACCCCTCGCAATATATTTTGTATGCATGCTTCTAAAGATAAAAAATCAAAATTCTGTATTCGTTCACATTAACTTCAATATCAAACTGTTAAATTATTCATCTATTTTAATTTATATTAATTCAAACCTACATTGATATTCTTTACGTTTTGAATCGAGGAAATGCGAACTGACATTGTTGACTGTGACAGAAAATCAAACAATTTGCTGCATATTCATAAATTCAGATAATTACAGTACTAGTGAACAATTTCTTTCCAATTTCTATACTTACATTGTGTGTATTAGGCCTATAGTATCCAATTCTTGGATTTATCAGGTCCTGCTGTAAATGTATTTGATTCTATAAATAGATGCTGAAAACCGTGATTAGAGGAAGGAAAGCAAACCCACATTTTTAAAGTTGTTTCTCTTTGATAAGTAAGGCTCTGAGAACAATATCGTTGTTGTAAAAAGTTTTTGTTTGCTTATTTGTGTTGTTGTTTTTGAATTAAAGACGAATAGAACAATATTTAAATAGTGTATGTACAAATTATAATATACACAATTAATCGGAACGTTATAGTGTAGCCAATTGTACATTACGAGAATTTATGCAATGTAGGCTAAAAAAACTTTTCAGGAAAAGAAATTGCTATGCTTTGATCAAGAGCACAATTTATTGTGCATGAAATGAAATAAATGTCTAGGGATGATATTTTGTGTCATACTTCTCACGGAAGTTAATCAGTTTAAAAAATAACAACAATGGATTGGGTATGGTACCCATAATCACAATCAAGCCCCATATTCCATTTCCTTTTGTTTGATACATAGGGATTGTAGGAATCGTCAACATAACGCTTTATTTAAAACGTTTAATTTAACGTCACGTCGAACGTTCCATTGAAATCGCAAGAGTTATCTTCCCCAGTGTGTTGTACGTCATTCCACAATACTGCAGGCGAATACTAAAAGAATTTTGAGACTTTTCAATTTTTTGCTTTGGAACACACAAGTCAAAATTAGAAATAGGTCTTATATGGTAGGAATTGGATGATTGAAAATTGAGAATGTCAAACAGGTAGTCTGGACGTGAAGAGTAAAGCTTTTTATTAATAACACTAACTTATTTATAGTCAATTCTTCTTGTTCTGACAAATATTTTCAAATAAGTGTTATAATGGCTTGTCATAGGCATCATCTAGGACAGCACCCTGTCCTTTTCTGTAACTTATGAATTTTCTGGATGTTAGATATTGATGCATTACCTCAAATTGTGAAACTGTATTTGATTGTTGGCATTATATAAGCATAATAGAATAACTTTTTTGTGTTAAATGGAAAATATTTCTTAATTATGCATAATTCATATATATTTCCAGATACAGATTTACAAACAGCATCGATATGTGTATTAACATTGAGTAAATTATCAATATGAATTCGAAGTGATTTTTCATGTGTGACACTCTCAAGAATTGAAATGAAATTTGTAAATTTAGATTTTGGTTTGTCAGTTTTGATCGTCTCTGATGTTTGCCTAACAACATGTATTTTGTTTAACTAGTGTTCCAAATCATATGAGTCCGAGAACACGGTGTTTTTATACATTACTTATGCCCGAAGATAACATAATTTGAATCTAGGAAACATTGCTGTCAAAAAAGAGAAGAGTAGCGTCATCAGCAAATTAATCAATATACACTGTATGATTTTTCATGAATAATGGAGGTCATTAATTTAAATAGGAAAAGAAGTGCACCTGAAATTGATCCATGAGACACTCTCCCTGTGACTAATTGTTTTTCATATTTTATATTTCCAAGTTTGAACACTCTAAAATCCTTTTCTGTATATGGGTGTTACCTTTGAAAATTTTGATTCATCTGGAAATATTCCTTTAGAAATACTGACATTAATAAAACGAGTGATAAAATTGTATATGGCTGGCGCAGCGTGTTTTAGAAGGCGTGGACCTATGGTGACGGTACCACCCGATTTTAAAAATGAAGTTCGTTTAATTATTGAATCTTTCCAGTTTAAAACTATCTTAAAATCAAAAGGAGTTTCTAGTTGGATGAAAAATAAAGAGATAACGAACGGTATTCAATCGAAAAAATTTTGAGCAGAACAAACGCGGACCTTTAAAATATAAGAAGTATGATCATAGAGGAGTTAGCAACCTTTGTCGAACGCTCACACTCGATGTGTGCTTTTTGTTATAATCGGACAACAACGAGAAAAAATCAGAAATTCCATCGACAATACAGTGTGTAAATTTAGTTTCAAATGAATACAGAAACTGCATTTAACTTATTGATAGATTTTATTTGCTGACAAAGTCATTTATCGACCATATAACTTAGGAAATTATGACTTTATTTTTTTAAAAAAGACGTTAATGGTTATCTAATAACCAAGCTCTATGCATGAAATAAATGCCAGAAAACAACTTTATTCAATTTCAACTCTTTCCATACATCTATTGTATATGTGTATATATCACAACTCCTGCTGACGTTACAGAAAAAATGTTATGAGATCTAAATGTTAAATTGCCTAATATGGTTCCAGATTATATTTTTTTCTACGTTTTTTTTAAAACCCTCGAGATTGTAGAGGCAAATCCTTTAAAGGGAGCATAAGTTTAGAGAAGCGTGACTTTTTTAGTAAATGATAAATGCTGCAGTGTGCAATTTTAATGTAAAAAGCATGTTATTAAATGTGATTTTAAAGTGTTTACTTGTCTAAAGATATATGCTTCATTGTGTGTTTCCAATCTACATTTCACTTATCTCCGAGTAATTAACAAGTTTAGACATATCAACATCATAATATTGAGCATTAATAGAAAAATTATAGCAAACATTATCTAAGTTCTGCAAAAATCATTTCGTTTTTATTATTGCATTATGAAAAAAGTTTAATTCAAATGGATATTTTTGGCTAGTTTATCAAATGTTCTTGTGTCCTATATGAATTGCTTTATTAATCTTTTTTTTTTGTTGTCTTATATTTGTATGCCGGAACTGTGGAGTTAATATTAAGTGGAATTTAAGCAAAACAAATAAATAACATTGTCTAGTCTTTTATTTGGGATAATAAATTAAATAAAATTGACAGAAACGTGTGCTGCTTAAGCAAGTACGAAGGAGGAATGAACATGATAAATTTATTTAATTTTATAAAAAGTAAACAAATAAAAACAATTTATAAAATCATCCATTCAAAGTTAGAAACATGGAATGCTATTGGTAAATACTGGTTACAGAGTAAAGATATGCATTCAAGTCAAGAATATTTCTTATGCACTTGTTCAGATTTATCTCCAATTTCCTTAAATAACATGTCTAGTTTTTATAAGAAAGCACTCATCGCATACAGCGAATTTCAGTCAAAATTTGTGCCAGAGAATCGAGAGGAAATACTTAACCTCTCACTCTTTGGTAATAAACTTATACAATTCCAAGGGAAAAGCCTATATGTGGAATCATTTATCAAAAGTGGTTTATTAAAAATTAAAGACATTTGGAATGATGAGGAAAATTGTTTTAAATATAACGACACCATTTTTAATAAATTAGTAGACAAAAGATGTTGGATATTTGAATATAGTAAAATAAAATCAGCCATTCCTAAACTGTTTTATCCAATACTGAAAAGAAACAGCTCAGTATCAAATAGCGAAACAAAACTCCCTTATAAATTGAATAATAATTTACTTATAAAAAGAGATACTAATAAAGTGGAAACCTTTGAAGATATCAAGTTAAAGAACATAGAAAAAATATTAAACAAGACAATAATTCCAAAACGTCAAGAAAAATGGGAAAATTTTAACCAAAATAACATACAGTGGAACTTAGTTTGGGACAGTATTTCAAAAATGAAAGTTAAAAATAAAATTCAAGAATTCGAATGGAAATGCGTGCATAATATATTGTATACTGAAGATAAATTATGTAAAATCGGATTATCCAATGGTCTATGCAACCTATGTAAAAATCATAAAGAAAATCAACAACACCTCTTTTTCCATTGCACAAAAGTTAAAACAACACTTAAATTACTAGAAGATATAACTGAAAATGTGCTGCAACTAAATGGAACTTTACAAATTAACCAACAAACAAAAACATTAGGCTACTTGAAGGAACCACAAACCCAAAGAAACGTTGTTAACATTTTAATATGTATTTACAAATGGGTCATATGGAAAACAAGAAATAAAATTAAATATGAGAATTTAAAAATAACTGACTTCAGCATTAAAAACGCATTAAAAAATGAAATGAAATCGAATTTTTCACTTTTACAATCACATGATTTGACAAATTTCAAAGAGAAAATTAATCATGTATTTCAAAATTCCTTGTGATTCTAATACTAGTATATGCTCTTGTGATAAATCATATATACATGTACATGTATTCAAATTTTAAATCCACTATAAGTTTTTGTTATGCTATTTTTCATGGTTCTGGAAACTTTATGTTAAAAATATGATTAAAATTATGTATGTGAGGAAAATAATTTCATGTCTTTGTAAAATTCATGCATTCTGATGTGTTTTTTATAATCTAATTTTATTATCACAAAACTCTGCATATTGATCCTGTTTTTAAGATGTAAAACATAAAAAAGACCAGTATTTTAGGGTGACCTGGCCCTAAATACTAGTTACAGTGAGATTGATATAGACTTTCTTCTTCTTCTTTTTTTTTTTTTTTTACACAATCTCTACTGCAACAAGGGTCATGCTTCTATTGATGTTAAACAAATACTTTGTTTTTTTTATATATAAATATTAAAAATTTTCTCTGATATACTTATGTATATGTATGAAAATGTAGTCAATAATTATATATTAGCATAATGTGAAAAATTCTGTGTTCAAATATATTGGAAATATATTAAATAATATTATATTGATCCAGGGAGCTCCTGACACCCCTGGTGAAGTATTACCAGAGGGCTTCTGCGGAAGTTTTGCCTCACTGTTTTGTTGTACATTATTGAATAAATGATTGAAAAAAAAATATTAAGTGGAATTTGAACAACTGAAATGTGAAGGATATACTAATAATGTGACAAAAGAAATATGTGCTAACAAAACATTTTAAAGTGTCTAATTCATGTGTGTTATAATAACAAAAATATTTAGATATATTTTAACACAATTAGAAAACAATGCACAAAAATATGACGTCGTGAAAACAAATATAAATATACTTATATACAGTAAGGGCCCTTTTTAAGCTCATATGGTTTTTCGCACAAATTAAGGTCATATCGTTACAATGTACTTGTATCACAATAAGGTCATATCGCTACAATGTATACGCACTTGTGTAACAATGAGGTCATATCGTTACAATGTACTTGTGTCACAATAAGGTCATATCGTTACAATGTACTTGTGTCAAAATAAGGTCATATCGTTACAATGTACTTGTGTCACAATAAGGTCATATCTTTACATTGTACCTGTGTAACAATAAGATGATATCGTTACAATATACCTGTGTCACAATAAGGTCATATCCTTTCAACGTACTTGTGTAACAATAAGGTCATATCGTTACAACGTACTTGTGTTACAATAAAGTCATATCGTTACAATGTACTTTTGTAGCAATAAGGTCATATCGATACAATGTACTTGTGTAAAACTAAGGTTATATCGTTACATTGTAACTGTCTAACAATGAGGTCATATCGTTACAATGTACCTGTGTAACAGAAAGGTCATATCGTTACAAGGTACTTGTGTAACAATAAGATCATATCGTTACAATGTACTTGTGTAACAATAAGGTCATATCGTTACAATGTACTTGTGTAACAATAAGGTCATATCGTTACAATGTACTTGTGTAACAATAAGGTCAAACCGTTACAATGTACGTGTGTAACAATGAGGTCATATCGTTACAATGTAAGTACTTGTGTAACAATAAGGTAATATCGTTACAATGTACATGGGTGAAAAATCAAGTTTCCGCAAAACTGAAAATATACGGAAATCTTGCTGAAACATGGCGTTGAAGTTTCTTGTACGGTTTTTGCTATGCGGAAAATATATGATAGCTTCAACAAGTTTCTTTAGGGTTTCCGTATACTGAAACTATTATGTTTGTTTCCAAATAGTTTCCGCAAAACGGAAACCAATGTAAAATTTTATGAAATGCCAATTTATCGATACTTTTTTAGTTTCAGTAGGTTTCAGTTTCCGGAAACTATTAATTTCGATTCCATATGGTTTCCGCATGATGAAACCGAAATTAAACTTTCTCTATTATTTATTTTTTTTTCAGAAGGGTAGAACAATCAACTCATATGATCTTTTTACTATTGATGTTGACTCCATATGGTTTCCGCATGCTGAAACCGAACTGAAACCTTTTCTCATATTTTTTCTAAAGGGTAGAAAAATCAACTCATATCACTTTTTTATTTACTTATACATTTTTAAAAATTGATTTTATTTTTAAATATCTAATAGTTCATATTCAGATTTTGAGATGTGCCTGCTCTGTGTAAACTTACACATACCGATCTTGATATTAAATATAAGCACTATATACAAGATCCTTGCTTCACATTAAATATATTGTTTATTTCATATTGTGCTGGAATAACAAAAAAATATCATTTTTAAACAAAATCGATTCCTCTCACCAGGATATTCTACATTACCCAACTCGAGACTCCCTCTCGGGATGTGTTTCTTTTCAAAGCATACATCATTTTCACAAAATATTACTTCCGTATGAGAACACTTCAAGGGTTATATGGGGGTTCCTCTGTCTACAATTACGTTTAAGGGGGATGTACAAGCCATATTGGATCTAGTCTGGCGTAAAATAGGAAATACTAAGAATGCGCTTAATACCCAACAAAACTAGCCCAAAGTTACTCAAAGTGCTAATGCACTAATACCTAATGTTAGAGACCAAAATTAGTAAACAATTAAGTTTATTTCGTTTTAATTAGGAGGAAATTAATCATGTTTGAACTGCGCAGCTACAGCATTTACGAGATGATAAATGCATTGAAAATGGTGTTAGTTTGATTCATTGATAATATGGCTACAACCATTTGTTTCGCTTTTTTCTTGTCATTATCCATAATTCTTGAAAATTTGATTTTTCATATGGGTGTCTTCCTGAGGCAATGTGTTTATTTCGCCCGCCATTCCTCTGTCACACAGAGTTCGAATAACAATGATTTTATAATAAATGCGACCATAATAACATCAAGACAAGAAATTACTAAGTAATAATCGTTAGGTTATATTACTTACTACTTTTATTTGTTGCATCGCATCATCTGATCTGAAAGAACGCGGTTTTAACCCCACTCCAGAAAATCGGGAAAAACTGTTCTGTTTACAGTTTGAGTTTCCGCGTTAAAATTATTCCATTGAGCACGTGGTTGACATGTGCATATATCTGCTGTGGATGGATCCGTTTATTACCATTATTATATTTAATTTTTCATGGAATAAGTCTTGATAATTTGTTAGTTTCTTTAAAACTCAAGAGAAAAAGAGAAAAATGTCATAAACATATATGTTTACGGCGGGTCTTTTTTCTGTGGCGATAGAAGTTATTTTCAAATTGGGCACTGCAAGGAGGATGCTTAGCATATAATTTGAAAAACAAATTGTAATTACATGTCTTACATTGGAGAATTGGTACATATGTATATTTTGTTTAGAAGTCAGACAGAAAAAATAGGCAGTAATAGGATTTCCTTCAGGCACCTCACATAAATAGCTAGATTGTTAGCAGTGACCAACACATTGTATGGAGTAATGTTTGGACATAAAAACGCATCATGTCTCATTATGTTGACAACGTTGTAAGCTCTCGCTCATTGAACAAACGAAGCTTGATAAAATATATTGAGTTGTTTCTTTGAAATTTAGAAGAGAGTACAATATTTGCAAAGAAAAGTCCATTGCATATGCTATATCTATCATCGCAAAAAAAGTGAGAGGCTACCCCCCCCCCCCCCCACCCCACCCCCGAAAATCCTGTTTGTTTTTCAAAATAGTGCAAAAGATTCAAAAAATTTTAATTACTTAGTACGTGATGGAATATATACTAGCCTTATAAGACCACTTGTTATAAAAATATTTGGTTGCCCTCTCTCCCTATCTGCTGCCTGGAAATGGCCCGACTCTTTTTTTTTTTACATTCCATTACACGATATTTTTTTTCTTTTTCTTCCGTCAACAATTATGTTTAAATTTTAAGGAATTTCTTTCTCACCTACGGACCCAATAATTTCTCCATGAGTTGGGAGGACCACCAAACGTCATTTTAAAGATGGTATGAAATATTTAATTATGTTGATTTTTTTCTTTACTTTGTAAAATTTTAATTTTGACAATATGGGCAAATAGAATTTTTGTCACAAGTACCTGCATGACGTCATTATCAGATTGTGACATCACAAACAAGGAGAAAAACTTCAGCATATGTTATTTATAGAACTTGTGTTTGGCTATGTTTCTAATCTGAATTGTGGTTTTGCAGATATAGAGATAGAGAAATTTTGATCACCCCTCGTACTAGTAGGTATTAAAACAAGGTCATTCATATCGATTATATGTGTCTTATTTCTTTGTGTTTCATAGGTGATAATTTAAATTTGATAGATAATATAAGTTTTCTATGGCAAACTTACAAACTCTTAATTTTTAATTTTGATGGTGCTCATTTTTCCCTACCTGGAATCAAAGACTTCAAGATTTTTTTTTATATCAATACCTACACTATCTAACAACTGTTCGATAATAATACTAAATAAATTACTTCAAGCCACACTATAACACCTTTCCTCTTTTAAAAGTGTTCATATTATTTGAAATATTTTGCAACTGTAATTCTCTTCTACATTTAAAGATTGTTATGTCCCTCCATATTAAGAAGAGGTCTGGAAAACAAAATTCTGTGCTAAAAATAGACCACGTGCTGCAATCCATGAACTACTTTCATGGTTCTTTGCACTCTTTTTGAAGACAACGGTACCTTGTTTTGAACTTGAAATTATCATTTAAAAGTGAAAAATTTAGACATTTTCTCAACAAATGGTTGTAGAGAGAATATTAATGCACAGTTTGCATATTTTCTTTTTGGATTTTTTAAGGCTCTGCTGATGTCTGTAGCTGCGCAGTTCTAAAGAGCATATCAAAAGCATTTTTCTGCAAAAGTATAGATTATATATACACAACATGCATTCAGTTATGCATATTTATTATATCTTTATCATAAGGACTTAAAATTTGATCAAAATATAATGTATTTTAGCCATTTGAAGAAATGTTTACATTTTGTTCTCACTTCACTAAAGGTGGTCCCCCTTAATGTTAATTTGTTTAAAATGAAAATTGTAGTGTGTCTTCATGGTGCATGAAATACAGATACATTATCTGAGATACCAAGGTACCAAGGTTTGCATTTATAATCCTTATACATGCATCCATATTCCTTTATGGATATCATTTCAATAATGCAATTTGTTAACAACATATACTAAATAGGAAGCCTTTTTTAAAGTCACATTTTCAAGATTTGTCCTTATTTAAAAAAAGTTAATACGGCAAATAGATAATGAATTACAAAAGAAAATAGAAACTTGTAAAATTTCACATAGTTAAAAAATATGCTCTAGTCACCGAGCACATGTGTGTTCAGGATCAATATTTTGATATAATGTGTAGAATGATAATATCAATGAAATATGTCAATATTGTTCCTGAACAAACTTGCGCTCTATAAATTTTAAAGCTAAAATTGTTGAAATTTTGTCCATTTTGTCCTCTCTCTGAAAAAGGATATAAAATCGGACTAGTATGGACGTCATCAAAACAAAAATTATATATACACTGCTTTGACACTAAAATATTTTCTGTTAATTTATATTTCTCATACAATTTATTGAATTCAGCACATTTCAGGAAGTTTTCAAAATTTGTCTTTTGTGGGGGCAAGTATATGCAATATACCGCATATAGTTATTTGTTTTACCAATTGAAAGGTTTAAGATTCAAAACGTATTTCAGCATCTGATCTACATATTACTCACTCAATTTGTTTACAAACTCAGTTATTTTACAAAAGGAATTCAGGTGAGTCTCTGGAAAAATGCCTCTTTAGTAACATTCAAAATGTTTACAAGTGTTCTAATTTTTTAAATTCTTTTTCCTCTTTTTCTTTGATCAAGTTTTAACTATTCCATTGGCTACAAAATTGAACAGATTTATACAACTTCCACTTTACATTGTTATTTAGTAAGTTCTTTGCATTCTGTGTACCTTATTTTCATGCATTTCCGTATTCAAATGAACTGGTGACATGCTCTGATTAAGCAGTATCAGAATTCCTGATAAATTATTTTTATTGATTTCAACATTAAAATGTTAAACTCGCTTTTTTCAGTGATGTCAAATATGACGTCATAATTAATGAAAATGGTAATTATTTTCTAAATTTTTGATATTGATAAAAACTTCAGCCCTATTAGCATAATTTCATATAACACTTTCATATGTTCCTGTTTGCATATCAATGTGGTGGAAAAGTTAATGGCTGCATGTTTTCTGAAACACCCTGTACATGTTGTAAAAAAAGTATGAACTGCTAGATATTTTGTTTAAACTAGGTTTTTCACTGGTATTTTACCTGTATTGTGCAGACATGTGTTGTAGGCTTGTAGACAGTCTATTTTTCTATTTACATGGCGGCGCATTGCATTATGGTATACTTCCGGTTTATTTTTCACTTGATCCGCGGTATATGTTTATATGCCCTTGGAGTTTTGTATAGAATTAAAAATGTACAGTTATAAGGTAATTAATAAATTAATTATTGTTGAATGAATGAAAGTCATTTTAGGGTGAAATATTTGTTATTAATCTAATTATTTAAATGGAACTATTTTCCCTATAAGATTTTCCGTATTTTTCGTATATTCCGTAAGAATTTATACGAATTCGTAAGAGTTTTGTATACACATTTTCACTAGAGTATAAAAGGGGAGATTCTTCCGTATATTGGAGAGTCTGCTTTTTTTATGTAAGGGTTAACGTAATTATTTTTGGCTTTTAGACGAAATTGGTAATTATTTGCTAATTGTTAAATCAGTTAATTGTAATTTTGTAATTGGTTTAATTTAATTGGGAAAGTTTAGTTTTAACAGCTTTGGGGGTTTATTTACGATCATATATCTTGATTATTTCAGGATCCGAATGTATCTAAATTTCCAGTTGTTTATTATCTCTGATTCATTGATAGTTAAGTTTAAAAGATAGGATTCTTGTCACATTAGCCATATATTTCGATTATTTTGAGATCTGGCTCTTTTTTTGGAATTTAATTAATATTGTGAAATTTGTCAGTAAAAAGGGTGGTTAAAAGGCCTGGATATTATTATTCTTTTGTGTTAAAATTGTTCATATTGATTTTGCAGACTCAATAAATTTATGAAACTTAAATTTCGAGTAATTATTTGCTAATCGTTAAATAAGTTAATTGTAATTTGGTAATTGGTTTAATTTAATTGGGGAAAGTTTAGTTTAAACAGCTTTGGGGGTTTATTTACGATCATATTTCAGGATCCGAACGTATCTAAGTTTCCAGTTATTTATTATCTCTGATTCATCGATAGTTAAGTTTAAAAGATTTTATTCATATTTGCAATATATTTCGATTATTTCGAGATCCGGCTATTTATTTGGGATTTAATTATTATTGTGATTAAGTTAAGTTTAAAAGATAGGATTTAAGTCACATTAGGCATATATTTCGATTATTTTGAGATCTGGCTCTTTTTTTTTTTTTTTTAAATTTAATTAATATTGTGAAATTTGTCAGTAAAAAGGGTGGTTAAAAGGCCTGGATATTTTTTTTTTTTTTTTGATTTTGCAGACTCAATAAATTTATGAAACTTAAATTTCGAGTTTAGTGTTGTTGACTCAGTGTTTAAAAGGGGAGTTAACTCCTGTCTCCTAGAACCACTGTAGCGTTACAAATTTTGGTGTCAGAAGTGGGATAGCCATTGAGCGCTATCCTGTTAGAATTTTTGGTGTCAGAAGTGGGATATCCATTGAGCGCTATCCCGTTACAATATAATTTTTGGTGTCAGAAGTGGGATAGCCATTGAGCGCTATCCCGTTACAAATGTGTTAAATATGTGATTTAGAACTTAATTGTTTTTTTTAAATAAAAGTAGTATGTAAGTTGATCAAATTTTCAATCCTTCACGTTGAACCCCACTCGCGGGCATCTGTCCTCACGTGCCACAGGTGGGGAGACACGTGTCACGAAGACACCTGCTACCGTGTTGGTGTATTGTTTGTATATTCTAGGTGAATTGGGAGGTTTTTCTACCTTAGAGGAACGTTGGGCTTTGACCAGGCGTTATATATATACATGCAGTATATGGTATACACAGTATAGTCTTTACTAATGACCCCAAGTTTCTGAACATTCAAAATAAAAAAAAAAATCACACACTATATCAAACTTCACCTAAAATCAAACACATCATACACATAATTGTTTTGCAAAAACATTTATAGTAAATGTTTCATATAAGCGTATTAATCAGTTTTTTTTTGATGTGTTGGTGATTAAAAGAAACAAAAGAAAAAACCTCTCAGAAATTTATGTTTTAATCTAATAATTATTAAAACTTATCTACCGGTAAGGAGGATACTTGCTTGTTAAATAGAGTATTTCAAAAACTTCAATTTTATTTAACAATTTCTTCACAATTCAAAGAAATCGACAATCACAAAAAGAAATCGACAATTTATGGTATGAGATGAAATTTTTTAACAATTGATGAATAACTCTGATAACCACAAATTTGCTTTTGAGTTTCACATAAGTATAAAAAGTAATACCATAGAGAGAGAGAGAGAATCTCAGACAACACCTTCTAATATAGTTTGTATTTTTTTTCTTCGTGTTTTCTAAGTTACTTACGAATGTCAATATTAATCATTCTATAATTCGCTTTAACAATTATTATAAACTTACAGACATGTACTTTGTTAATTTATTTATCCTTTTTAGAAACAAATAAGCAGCTATACCGTAGATTAAGATTTAAAAAAAAATAACATAAATTTTCAGACTTGTGATAAGTTTAACCAGCTGATTCGTATCGCTTACGTAAAAAGGGGGGATTTTTAAAATCGTTGTGTGTGTGTTAATATGCCATCAGCATAACTTTGGTGACTTGTATGCTTTTTTTACACAATAATCTAAGTACCTGTGTATGCGACTTTAAATCTATTTGTAAAAGTCTGGACAGTCCGTTCAACGATTACAATAATCATAAGAATAAGGGACCTGAAATACGGTTTTATACCACCCTTCGATTCCATGATCCATTTTATTTTATCATTCAAAACTGTTCATTCTGTAATTGCCATGTATGCAAGGATGTTTGCAATTAATACGTAAAATAAATATTGCCAGAAGTGAAATGCAAACACTAAGATGAATTTTCCGTAAAGACTGACATTCAATCACTAGGTGATGTATCGCAATAGAACGCTTTTCTCTCATTGGTTAGATTTTCAGTAGGAGAAAGGAGGACAAAATGGCGAAGAAAACACCAAGAACTTGCTCAAGAAAAACAACAGAGATGAGGAGATCTAATGTCTCTACACAGAAGAAAAGCACACCAAACGACAGATGAAATACAGGAAGTTACTTCGTACAGGTCAGAGCACATTAATTTTTGTGTTTATTGTCTGAAATTGTAAGAATAAAGTTGGGCTAAAATGGCGCCTTCCAAAAATTCATAATGACCATTGTACAGCTGTAATTAGAGAGGTTAAGTTTCAAGTGACCTCACAAACGTGTACGCGTGACGTCAACGGCACAATACGCTTTAGTTACACGTAAGAAATGTATGCCTATGAAAAATAAAAGATTCTTGGTAAGACGCTTTTAAGTATGAAAGCACATAAAAATCTCAACCCCCCTTCCCATAATGGGAATAAGAGTTTTTTTTCCTGAATTCGTTTGTTATTACTTTGCCTATATAATATTACTTGCAAGTAGTTCTCTGCCTTGCCTAGATACAGAAATAATTCAAACATGTAACATCTGTACTTCGTATACATTAATAGCAATTGTACAAAATGATAACTTTAGTTATCTTGTTCGACTGCCTTCTGTGTAAAAAACTAAGTATTCTTTTAAAGTACTTTTTGAAATCTAGCATACATTGTAATAAAAGATATACCCATAGCAAAATTTGAAAAGTTTGAAAGTTTCAGACCTTAATGTAAAACAGTTTTCTATTCAATAGTAAGTAATTACTATTCTAAAGGCCAAAGAATTCTTTATTATCCTTCTATTGGCATGAATTGTATGTAGCATTGTAATTTTACGTGGCCATATTTCGACGAAAAGGAATGTGGCAAATGTGCAAAGTGCTCAGAAAAATACTCATCTTTAATAAGTCAGTCTAAAATTCCTGCTGAAAATTAGGTCGAGGGATTAAATTTGTGAAAACGTATGGAAGAATCATACATGTAACATTATACAAATTACTTGACTAATAAATTACCATATATAACATTAATTTAGAACAAATGAGATACTGATTTTATACTATGTTTATAGTTTTAAATTATGAGATACTATGTACCTTTACCGTGAGAAATTTTACATGTTGGTTCATCGATTTGTATTGAGGTTGTAGATTTTTGAGATCGATTGTTCTTTATTATCGTTTTTGTACGTTATGTTATATTTATCATATAATTTTTACTGCATATGCTAATCAAAATTAACCAATTTTCGGAAATTAGAGGGGAAGATTTTTTTTCAACAACGTATTAGACGTCTTTTCAACCATTTAACTTAAAATGACGTGTTGTTAAATTAGCTTCTTTGTGAGCAGGAAATATACTTATAACGTCTATAAAAATGTTCATAATTTGACATAGAATTCATTCATCATGAAAATTACAGTTTTATGTAATTATTTAATCAGTCGTTTACATTGATGTGATATTACCAATAAAATGTTATGTAAAGTAAACAAAACTAATTAATTACAGGAACCTGTTTATTTTGTGAATAGCTATGGAGGGAGCTGGGTTTCCTAGAAAAACTGTGGCTTCTTAAGATTAAAGAAAACAAAGCTTAAATATATTACATATATTGACTTTGAATAATGTTTTCCCTCTGATTTCTATGGTGGCATATTTATGCCATCCACATAATTTTTTGTCAACATAGCATATCTTGTCAAGTCAAGATAACTATCTCGTCAAGTCATGATAACTTTCTGGTTTGTCGACAAAATCGACTTTATATCTTATCAAGTCAAGATAAGCTATGGCATTTTGTTGCATAAGCTATCTTGACATGACAAGATATATTTTAATCGGAATTCAAGATAAATTATCTCGTTTTGTCAAGATAGTTATCGCAAAAATACGATAGCTTATCTTGACTTTACAAGATAAAAGTCGGTGGATGACAACAAACCATAAAGTTATCATGACTTGACGCGATAGTTATCTTGACTTGACGTGATATCTTATGTTGACAAAAATTTATGTGGATGGCATAAATATGCCGCCGTAGATTTCCTTTGCATTATTCAGCTGCACATAGAATCTAAAGATGCACATTTCACCAACAGTTTGTTAAAGATTTCATTACAGCACCACTTATCATGTTCATGTCCAGTGTTCAAATTGAGGCATTAATATCATAAATAGTTTTTGTGATTTTTTTAAATAACTTTTTTCTTAAATGTATTGAAATGTTTAATTTGAAGTTTATTATGAACAAAATTTTAGTGTCAAATGGTGGACACTATCTTTAGACATGAACACACAATGAAAATAACTCATTATATCTAATATCAATTTTATCAGAAAAAGTAACTTGTTCCTAAAAAACAATAACTTTCATTATATTTTTTATACGGGCATAAACTATTAGGAACACGAACCTTGAATATACTGGTTGTGTATTTCAGTGTATTGCAAGTAAAAAAATAAATGAAGAATGTTTTAACGAAATGAAATCATTCTACAACTTAAAATGTAGTATTTAAAATGTGAACTTTTAAGAGGCAGTCCACCGAAAAATCGGACAATGGGTGGCACATGGCATATCATGGATAATCATTATTTTTGCATGTAGACTTCTTAAAACAAGTGTTTACACATGACAACATCAAAAAATGTGTTAGTGGTCCTGTAGTCCTATTTTTCGTAATTGCTTAATTTTAAGTGCAAAAAGGTCATCATTAGGGTATAAAAAATAATACGTTTTCACTTTAGTTTATATGCAACAGATACTTAAAAGCTAGATGTGTCAATCAATATTATTCATAGCAAAGACTCTTTATCTTTTATTTTATAATGAATAAGACTTCAAATATTATTTTTTTTGAAATAAAAATGTGGTCCAAAATTAAGTTTAGCAAGTAACTTTTTGAATTCAGTATCCAATTTTTGATACGTTGTAAAATCCAATACATTACCATGACAGAATTTTTTCCTCTTCATGGCACCTGATCCCACCTCTGATGTTTCGGAGGTCCGTGTTTGCTCTGCTCTTATTTTGTATATTTGTTTAATGGACGTTGAGATTGAATACTGTTCGTTATTTCCATATCCTTCTTCCTCATGTTATTATGAATACAAAGTAAAATCTTTTGAGTCACTTCATAAAATTGGTGGAAACAGGTATATTGAGGGGAATATAAGGAGTTAAATTCACCTATTATATACGATTTTCCCCAAATTAAACCGATCCCGATCGGAATTATATAAAGATGAAAATACTATAATTGAATTGTTAAATTTGGCTCTTTAGTTGTTATATAGTTAAAAATTTACTATATTCATTTTCATATACATGTCTTATAGGTGGCAGTTGCCTTTAGTTTAATAATTTATAAATTTCGAATTATTTTAGATAGGGATCGGTTTTATTTCAATCGGTGTGGTTTTTAGGAATTTTTCCTAAACTTGGTTTTTCATTTTAATTTACCAGAAAAATAATATGCCTATCTTTGTTTCTTTCAGTCAGTGACATACTTTACATGATTTTGTCCACATATTTAAATTCCTCATGTCTTTTACGTACATCATTACAGTGTACATGTAAAACATCTTTGATTTCTTGATACTCAGTATTTAAAAAAAATTAGTTTTTGTACATGCATTATGCAGTAACTGAGAGAAGACAGCTTTGCTTCATTATTTATCTTATTTCAAAGTAAAAAAAAATTCTTTCATTAATATTTTCTCAGGAATTAATAAGGAGTTAAATTCTATTAGTGGCGCGCATCCCTACAGTGTAAATACAGAAAATATTTTTATGTGTATAGTCTCGGGTTTATCCGAGTTTTTCAGCCCGTTGAGCTGTTAATCCTTTTATCCTATATATTCTTCTTTTACAATATTTAATTTGATAAAATCTAAATAAGATTCTATATACATCATTGTTTAAGAGCCCAAAAATCGCAAGCAAAATGCACGGGGTTGGGGGGGGGGGGTTGGGGGCAGGAGGCAGCATGCCATAATGTTTTCAAAAACTGGTTTCATGAATATAAAACAATGTTATAATTGGCCAACATAGCAACATATTTTATGTGGGGAATTGAGCAGTAATCTTCCGAAATAAATATTATTGTAACTTTTTCAGGGTTTTTGTTTTATATTTTTAATCTTACCGCTGCTTGTTTATTTTTAATTGACTGCAAACATAAAAATATTAAAGATTTTACAAACATCATGAAGTAAACATCTCAATTTCGTTAAATTAAATTCCTTGATATTTTCAATATAAACACCATAAAAATTAATTAATTTTGCGCATATCCTAGTACTAAAAACATGTATAAGATATAAAAAAAACATTATTTAACATTTTGGATAATTCACTGTGTAGAGTAATTGAACAGGAAAGGAGAAATTACTTATTTTTTAATCATTTTTCTTTGCACTTTTACGCAAACAATTTACAAACTTTTCTGGAAGTCTTGTAACTATTTAATTGTGACGCGGTATTAGTCAGGTATATGACTTCACTGATACATCAATGGAAACGTGGATTCAATCTGAATAGTACAGCCCATTTTTATCGAAATATTACGTTTGAGGGCGTAAATGAGATCTATTTTACAAATAAAGTAGTTATTTTTTGTTTAATAATCTGATAGTAAGGTGTGTAGCAGATTTACCGATGCCACGGGGGAGATAACTCTTGCACTGCAAAATTTCATGAAAACGTCTATATATTTTGCCAGAAAAATAATTCAAAAGTGTTTTTCCCACTGATTTTATTTTTTAAATAGAAAGATGAAATATTTCTAGATTTAGTTCAGCGTGAATTAAAGTCCTGTTAAAAATGTATTGGAAGTTACAGTTCTTTGTTTCTGACCTAAATTCAATGGCTTATAGGGGAACTCAATTACACGAAAAAACGCATATTTTACTAAATAAGTAATTTTTTAAGAAATCTTTGATTACGTTATTCCATTTGGACCACGTTGATATTGTTTTCAATAAAATATCAAATATTCGTCACATTCGATGTGCCATACAATACTGCCAGGTTTTTCGGTGGACTGCCTCTTAAAGCTATGTTTCCTAATTACCTGAAACTCAAAACACTAACGAATTTGGAATATTACGTCTAAAATTCAAAACAAAGATTTTATTTTCTAGAGTACATAAATCGATAAAGCAGGTATATAAATCAAGACACTTTTTGTGAAAGCGCTCTCGAGCACTAGCAAGTACGTTAGTGTATGTTTCAGGAATACGTATGCTCGGCTTCAGCAAATAAACCAGTTAAAGACGAACCTTCTTTTCTGTGTTTAAAAACGCTACGGCGCTCGCTCATCTATCTTTTTTAAAAGATAAACTTGATTTAATTAAAAATGTTGTAGAATATAACTAGAATTTCTTCATCATACAAAAATGTTGTCATCGTATGATAGAGCTCATCGTTTTGCTATTCCATGGCACATTTATTGCTTGGCGAAAATTTGGATGTTGTTCAATAACGTTTGATAAACTGTTTTTAGGAAACTGTTACATCGGGGTGTCATTTTCAAATAATTACAATTAGGAACATACGAGACTTTGTCCGAACAGTCTATGAAACAATGGTGTTTTATTAAAATGAAGTGTTCAAGATATACTTATTGTGTATCAATATATTATTTATCCAAGTCAGAATATTTTCATTTCTATCGCTTGAACTGTACATTTAGGACAGAACCATATAGAGATAACAAACAAAATCTCGGTATTTAAAGGTTAATGCTGTAACTGCTTTTAAAATTGCACATGTAGATTTTTTTCTTTACCTATTTGCTAACCTAGTGAACTACTCGTATCATAAAGACAATTTCATAACGTTTAATCTTTATTTTCATAATCTTTTTAACGTACGCAGCTAGGTTAAGGGCGCCCTTAGGAAATATGCTTTTAAAAATTCTGAGAAAATCAATATAATTTTGATATATTTTTTTATTAGCATGAGTTAAAATTAAAATGAGAATTGGACTAATGCAAATATGTATGTATCAGGGTCTCAACCGAGTTCGGCCAAAGCGGTTTTACGTATATCAGCTGTATGTCACGTGACAAGGTTAAATTAGAAAAAAATATGTTCGGATACAAAGATCGTATAAGTTCAACGATATACGGAAAATTTTTAACCAAGAAATTTATTATGCTTTCTTTAAGACAAATTTCTTAACCCAAATAGTGCTGAGAGCAACTTCCCCATGCACTGGAATTATATAAAATGTAGCCGTCTCTTTCAATACCTCGAGCATTTACACTATACACATTGATACATGTATAATGTAAAATTTCAGAAAAAATCAACAGCGCTCAACTTGCTCCGAGCACTTTTCGAAATAGTGGAGACAATAGCTACATGTGTACAAAATATGACAATTTATAGTTAAGCGGATATCGTTGAACTTTTATATTTTCGAAGGGTTGTGTATGTGTTTGTAGTACATTTGTGTATAAAAGTGCATGAGTAAAGCTCTATTAGAGGTCTATTCGTCATCAATTTAATAAGACTGTGAAATATGAATTAATGCATTCCAAAATATGGCTCAATTTTAGTTAGATCACGCTGATTTAGTTTTGAATTTCTCATTAACAAGTTGTAAAATAGATTGATCTGCGCCTCGAATGCAGAGACACTGCGTGTCACACTAGTCTATGACGTCATATTTGTCAGTACAGCAAGATCAAGTTAGCTTTAACTTTCCATTCAAATAGTAGTGAAATGACAAGGTAAGTCACGCATGAATTTAGATACAATAATTAGAAGAAATCACTGTGTGTAAAAGTGTATGAAATAGAAAATTATTGTTCATTCGCCGAGAGTCAATTGTGCAGTTTCACCGAGACGTCATTATCGATTTCCCAAAATTCTGCATAGATTGATCTACCTTTGGTGGTCCTTAACCTAGCTGCGAAAGAATATTACACACGACTTGTTTAGTGAAGGCTTTGAGATTCATTCCTAGAAGACCTGTTTTTCGCAGTTTCAAAAACTAGGCTAACTAGTGGAAATATGTGGTACATCAATTGAATCAATAGTTCACTTTAAGTGAGAATTTCATAAGTTTTGTGTTTGATACAATGACCCTGTAATATAAAATATAGTCCATATTTAAGGCCAAAGTAAACTCACATTTATATACAATTTGTCATTGGAATTGTATCGCACTGAATTGTCCATGTGTTTTTTTTATTTGCTCGATCATGACATGGGACACACAGTAGGAGTGACCGTTGGATGAGAATACTCAATCCTACATATCTTTGTAATATACTAGGTCATGGATTGACGTCATGCTTTCATGCACCCAATATGTTGGGGTGGGGGTGGGCGGTTGGAGTTGGGGAGGGGCTTATCGAAAGTGGGGGGGAGCTAAACCAACAAAAAAGGTAAATCCTAATTTTCACTGACTATATAAGGGCTAAGCCACCTTCCCACCGGTCTCGAGGCATTACGTATCACGATTCTTTATATTGAACATCTATCGTTAGTACTTTTCTTTTTTTTTAAAGTTTATAACGGGCTTAAAAGCATTCTCATAGAATTCTCTTCTAATTGTATTTTGCAAATGTACGCCTCTCTAAGATTCAAAAGTAAATAAACCAATGATGATATTTAAGCAATGAATCATAATTTTTTGAGTGATATAGTTTCAAAACTGCAACGGTTTGTGCAAACAAATTTGTTTGCACACACCTTGCAGTTATGAAACTATATCACTCAAAAAATTATGATTCATTGCTTATATTTCCATTTTTTAAACTTTCTATCTTAAATGCAAATGTGATTTCTATTTAAAAACCTATGTATTATCCTTCGTGTAAGCTACATTTAATGGATCAGCAAACGTAACAGCTTCTGGTCAAACTGAAAGTGATTTTTTTTTTATTTTTGCTTGTGACGTTGCATTTCCTCAGCGTTCAACGATTATGACGTCAAAGAAGGATATGGAAATAACGAACAGTATTCAATCTCAACGTCCATTAAACAAATATACAAAATGAGAA